>NW_017671691.1:119974-197045 GCF_001879085.1 Nicotiana attenuata
TTTAATTATATTTCATATAATATTTAAATTAATAATATAATTATTAAAATTGTATAACTGGGTCCTATTGGAGCGACCAGAGTTGGTCGCTACCTGCCTACCCTTTAGTTAGCGACCAACGTTGGTCGCAATTTTTATATTATATATATTTATATTTTATAATTTTTTTAAAATAATAATAGTGGGTCCCACGTGAGCGACCAACATTGGTCGCTAATCTCAGTAAATGTTTGACCAAGAAAGTCTGACCAGTCCAGTCAACATTTTGACTATTATAGCGACCAATTGGCGACCAATCTTGGTCGCTATTGTGTTTCTTTTATTTATTTTATTATTTTCGCTAGTTTAGCGACCAACTTTGGTCGCTTTTTCTCACAGACCAACTTTGGTCGCTTTTTTCCGGATTTCTAATAGTGTTATTTAGGGTTCCCCTATTATATAAAGGGGACCCCAATCATTTGTAGCATCATCTAATTATTGAGCAAAGAATATACTCTCTAATTTCTGCCTATTGTTCATCAGAATTGTCCTTTAGCTCTACTGCTCTTACTTTACTTTTCTTGCTTAATTGTTCTTTCTGTTCTAAACTCACCTCGAGGTCACTAAGCTCGAGGTCGCTGCTGCTGAGTTATATTGGTTTGATTCACTTATTTCTTTCATTTCTACTTTATATTCTTGATTATTAATTGATATTGTATCTAATCACGTATCTTTAAAACCACAAATCAAATTTAATTATTACTCGTATTTTAGAGGTAAACACATGTATTAATTGAATTAAGAAATGAATTAACAGAGTTAGGCAAAGAAAATCAACTGTAAAGAAGTTTAGCAGGAACGACTTAAATCAGCGATGCGGTTCAATAGCAGGCTGCGAGGCTTCAACTCCGCGGGACAGTCTATCGCGTTCTATGGCGCTAGGATTTTGGCGTGATATCTATGGCGACAAAGTGACGAGTTTTGGACGGAAATTTTTGTTCCTTCTTTGCTTGGACTTGGTTAATTCATTTAGGATTTTTTTCTGTAAATATTCATCAGACACGATTTTTACATAACTTTTGACTAAGGGGAACACAGAGCCCATGCAGAGGCAGGAGTTCATCTGATTTCATTTTTTCCTCCTATGTTTCTTTGGATGATTTATTGTTTGGCTACTGATGATAGGCTATGATTGCATATTTTAGTCGCTTATTACACTCTAATTTACTGCACTTTAATTGAGTTTGAGCTTTAATCGCTAGTGTTTTACACTAATGGTGTGTTTTATGCCTTGTAGGAGTGATTCCGAGCTATGTAGATGTTATGGAATGAATTCAAGCGATTTGGAGCTTTGAAGTCTGAGTAAAATCTCAAGGAATTAAGCCGGGATCGTATTTGGGGGTCAACGGATGATAGTTAGAGCGAACGAAGAATCGAGTAGGCATATCGCGCACTGTCTAGTAAAATAGATATAACTTTTTGTTCAGAACTCCATTTGGGCACAATATATGGTTAAAAAGCTAACACAAAGGGGTACAACTTTCATGTTTTACGTTTTTCCAAATTCTAAACGGAACAGGGTCAAAAATGCGATTGAAACTGCGACTGCGGACCTGACGCGGACGGAGACAGAATATAACCCAACTAGCGCGGCCTTAGTGCTGGTTTAGCGTGGCCGCGCTAGTCCAGACGGAAAAACAGATCTGAAGGGTACTTTAGGAAGTTCAAGACCAATCCCCTCAACCTATAAAAGGTTTAGTTCGTCCAAAGGAGCGGAAGAGAAGTTTTTAGGGTTTAGAACAAGACAAGAGAGGCAAGGAGGCAACTTGGGAAATAATTCTTATCTCCCTAATTGTTGTTTTATCAATGACTGTGAATTCTTTTGTAGTTTTGATCATCGTTATGAGTAGCTAAATCTTTTAATCTAAGGTTTTGGGTGAAACCCGTTGGGAATGAATTGGTTGTTATATTAATATAGTTTTGAGTTGGTTGTTAATCTCTATTTGTTCAACTACATTTTGATTTTGGTTAATTGAAAGGATCCTCAATTAATCGTTCCTATTTATTATGTATCTGCTTGAGAGAGAGTGCATATTTAGGTAGTTGTTTGAACAACATCACTCCCGGAGTATAGGCAAGAGTCATAACTGAGGGTTTAGAGGTTGGACTAGAGATAACGATACCTCGGGTGCGATGTAAGTGAACTGTAATGCGAATCTAGCTAGCGTAGCTTGAGAGAGTGCGTCTAGTAAATTATCATAATTGCTTGAGAGAGATTTATGATAGCTGGAGAGTTCATGATTGATAGAGGCAACTAAGTCAAAGCTATAAGAAACATACAACTAAGGAAATCAACAATGGGGGAAACCATTACCTTAGACCTTTATTCCAAATGTTCACAATTCAAGCATAGTTAGTTTTCAGTTGTTTATTTATTTTCAGTTTTAGTCGCAATCTTTATAATTTAGAAAATTGTTCAATCTTGTCTTCTTGGTGATATTAAACAGATACAACTAAGCCTTAGTTCTCTGTGGGATTCGACTCCGGACTTTTAGACCGGATTATATTTGCAATGACCGCTTATCCTTTTTAGGACTAGAGTTGGGCGTGATCAAATTTTGGCGCCGTTGCCGGGGAACTAACGGTGTAGTTGTAGTTGTATATATTGTTAGGTTACGAGTTTAAACTTTTATTTTGTTTTCTTTTGTTTTGTTTTTTTTTTTTTTGTATTTCTTTTTATATAACTATCAATTTGAGAAACATGGCATCTTGGAATTATGGGAATTTAGGTGTAGATAATTCTACTATTGATCTCCATACATATTGTGAAGGAAACTACCCGTGGCAAAATTTTCAAAACGTTCCTGAGAGCGAGTTATGTGCACCAACTCAATCTTATTTGTGGAATGTGTGTGATGTGTGTGGTGGTAAAAATGGTCACCTTCATGGTTGTGCTTATATTTCTTATTTTTCCCCAACCCCTTACTATGATGGTTCTACCTTTTCTTGTGAAGTTAATAGGAACAAAGAACCTGGGAAAGCGGACTTGAAGGGGATTAACGATATGCTAAAGTGCCTTCTGGAACAAAACAATGAGAAACAATTGCACATAGAAAGGCAAGAGGCAACTATTCGCAAGTTGGAGGCTCAATTGAGTCAAGTGGTTGGAGCTTTTAATGCTCAACAATCCAATATTGATGATAGTAGCCAAGAAGAGCATGAATTTTAGGTATTAATTGGGGAGGTCAAAGTAGAACATCAACAACCTAGCCAACTAGAATTTGAAGATGTCAATGTTGAAGAAGTGAGACTAGAGTCAGCCAAGGACATTGAGGATACAAATTTTGTTGACTCTAGTATCATTGATGTTGAGGATGCTGAAAGTCCTGAAGTTCATGTGTGTGAGCGCATTGGTCCTCACTCCAAACATTTTTCTACATTGTGCTTGGATAACGATATGAAAATAGAGTCATCCGAGCCGATTGAGAAGTCAAGGAATGAGGAACAAGGTGCCTATATTCTGGAATTTTTCTTACCAGAAAGACGGGACTACATACCTCATCTAAAGCCCAAGAAGTGTAGAATAGTACAATGGTTGCTTGGACCAATTAGATTTGTTCCTCCACTTCTGGAGCATAGCCGAAAACTTGATGCCAAATTGGGGGTTCAATTCATAAGCTCGAGGTGGAGGCAAAAAGTGATTCCCGTCGTGCCGCGACGTTAAATCAAGCGCTTGTTGGGAGGCAACCCAGCTTTATTGCTTTCTTTTATTTATTTTTTATTTTTATTTTTGTTAATTGTATTATTTTTGTAGTGTCAATTTTTTTTTATTTTTTAGGAGCATGGAAAGCAAAGGTATTGGAAGGATGCAACAGCAAATCAAATGGTTGGAACTAAGTGTGAGGTACCCGCACGAAGGACCAAGCTGGGGAGAAGTCTGAGTACCCCATGAGCTGTAGTGCTTCGGCCTTTGGCCTACCAGGGAGTCTCTTTTAGCCTTTTTATTAGTTATGGTGTGCATTGGGGACAATGCACAATTTTAAGTGTGTGGTGAGGAGATTGTCTGGGTGACTTTCTATGCTATTTTAGTTGAGTTAGTTTAATTAAATAATAATTTTGTTTAAAAAAAATTGGACTTTTCCCGACGATGGATCTATTAGACAATTTTCTTGAGGGATTTAAGTCTAAAAAAAAAGATTTTCTTTTGTTAGGAAGTGTAGCAAGTCCCCCTTGGTTTTTCTTTGTGCCGCGGTTCTTTTCTAAGGGTTTTATTTGAACCGGGTGTAGTTAGTTTTTTTTTTTTGGGAGTAGGAGCCATTGTGTTGTGTTTTGAATTGAAGCAATATCTCTTAACTTTGTTATGCCTTAAGAATAGTGAGTACTTTGGTTGTGACGCTTAGGCTCAGTATTTTTACTCTTGTATAAGTACCTTAAATTGTATGTTCTTAAATTTGCTTAACTGCTTTGACTAGAGTGTCTTGATGAATCCAATCCTGAGTGAGTTATGTGCCATGTATGTGTGAGGTTTGGGTGTTATTCTGTGCATTGCATTTGATGCCTAGAACTTGCCCCGTGTGTTTGCAAAGCGATATAGTAGTTTTGTTCAGTCTAGGAAGTGATATAGGCATTTCTTTGTTGAGCCAGATAAGTATATTTTACCCGCCTAATTGTTATGTATCGTAGTTAACCCATTTGAGCCTCTAATCCTATTTCTTTGGCAACCACATTACAAGTCTTACCCAATTGTTTGAATGGACTATCTATTTGAACCTTTTAACCTCTCATAAGCACTTGAATTGTGATGATTTATGTAAAAGTTAAAGTGTGGGGTGGTTGGTTTGGCTTTTGAGTGGAACTAATGGAATCAGGAGAAAGGTGCACTGTTTTGAACAAGTAAGAGCCACTTGAATTGAAAAAAAAAATATAGTTGTATGGCTGTGAAAAAAAAAAGTATTTCTTTAATACGTGGTCACTCTTGCTGTAATTGTGCTTAAAAAAGTATGGGGTAATATACATTGATGTGAAGGTGGAGATTGGTTTGACATAAGTATGGAGTTTGAATGTTAAAGTATATGTATTAAAGTGCTTAGGGAGGTGTAGTCACTCTTATATCTAAATGTATCCTACCTGTCCCGTAGCTTACATTACAACCAAATAAAGTCCTAATTGATCCTAGATTGAATGAGCTCGATTAGTGGAGTAGTACACTACGGGCAAGCCTATGGTGCATCTTTTGTGGCATATGAATGTTATTTTTGAGAGTGAGTGAATTCTTTCTATCTTGAGTTCCTAAATGTTCTTAAATTTTATTGTGTGGAACTACTCTCTTTTGTTGTGTGAGGGCACTTGATTCATGAAGGAAAGGTAATGTCAGTGACCTCTATGTTAGGGTAAGTAGGTGAGTTGTGAATAATGCGTGGTACTTGTGAGTCAAATCTTGAGGTGAAGATGTTACGCTTTTGTGCTTAGTCTATTTTAAATACTCTTGGTGTGATGAGTTAGGAGAATTATTTAAAAAGGTCGTGTCTATGAAAAAGTATAGTTTGATCGCTCGAGGACGAGCAATGATTTAAGTATGGGGTGTTGATGATAGGCTATAATTGCGTATTTTAGTCGCTTATTATACTCTAATTTACTGCACTTTAATTGAGTTTGAGCTTTAATCGCTAGTGTTTTGCACTAATGGTGTGTTTTATGCCTTGTAGGAGTGATTCCGAGCTATGTAGATGTTATGGAATGAATTCAAGTGATTTAGAGCTTTGAAGTCTGAGTAAAAGCTCAAGAAATTAAGCCGGGATCGTGTTTGGGGGTCAACGGATGATAGTTAGAGCGAACGAAGAATCGAGTAGGCATATCGCGCATTGTGTAGTAAAATAGATATAACTTTTTTCTCAGAACTCCATTTGGGCTCTACACTATATGGTTGGAAAGCTAACTCAATGGACTACAACTTTCATGTTTTACGTTTTTCCAAATTTTAAATCGAACAGGGTCAAAAACACAATTGAAACTGCGACTGCGGACCTGACGCGGACGGAGACAGAATATAATCCAACTAGCGCGGCCTTAGCGCGACCACGCTAGTCCAGACGGAAAAACAGATCTGAAGAGTACTTTAGGAAGTTCAAGACCAATCCAACTTAATTTGGACTGTCCCTTTTATCTGTTCTTTCTGTTACTTATATCTACACAAATTAATGGTATTGGAAATTTGTCATATTAACCTTTTCCGGAGTAGCACTTGCTTCATTATTCCACTATCTCCATACAAAATTGTTCATCATCCTTTTTCTCCAATCACACTATATATTCTAACAATAATAATACCTTAAAAGGTCTACATCTGAATTATTTGTTGTCATTATTCGTGTCGATGATACAATTAAGTAAATAAAAGTATGATATCTCTAATAGTTACTGGTCGAATTAATTCGACCAGTAAATTTTGAATATTATACGATTAGGTGATCTTTTGTGACATATTTTGAAGGAAAATTAAACATGAAATTACAGATACAGATCTAAAATTTGAAGTCAGTTTGTGTTGAGTTTCACTACTCTTAACAGTTCCGCTGTGCAAACGAGTAATGACTTGTATAAATGTACATTTTAAAATATTCTTTAACATATAGTTCGAGCAGAAAGTAGCTATAATGCTCTCGTCCACAGTTGAAGAGTTGCATATGTGACCATATGCAGTGGCGAAGCCAGGACTTTAACTAAAGAGGTCAAAATATAAAGAAATAGACCCAAGAAGAAGCCAATGGGTGTCAATATATGGTAGAGTTTTCAGCTGTTTATTTATTTTCAGTTTTAGTCGCAATCTTTATAATTTAGAAAATTGTTCAATCTTGTCTTCTTGGTGATAATAAACAGATACAACTAAGCCTTAGTTCTCTGTGGGATTCGACTCCGGACTTTTAGACCGGATTATATTTGCAGCGACCGCTTATCCTTTTTAGGACTAGAGTTGGGCATGATCAGCTACCATGTCTATGTGGAGCTAAATTTCACGTTCTTAGAGTTAAGGTTCTTTTATGACTATTGTTAATTGGAAGTTGATTTTAGTTTTTTGATTTATCATATTGGTTTATTTATTCAATCTTGCACTCAATTATTTGCTTGTTTGATCATCAATCGAATAATATCTATGAATCTAGAATTAAACTCGAAAGTGAAAATTCTAGATTGCACATAGGATTGAGTAGAGCAAGTTCTTGAACCTGGGCATCTGAGAATGGATTCACGGTTATGATAGACATAAAGTAATTGCCTTATTTGGTTATTACGGGAATTATGAATACATTCTTGTTGATTCTAACTCAATAGATATATATGCATTAGATTAGCTTGAATAGACGAGTAAGAACTCGATAAATACTTATGAGCAATGTTAACCATGTCAACTAATAAACCAGATAAATTAATTGATCAATTTAAATGAAGAATACAATAGGATTATTAGATAGCTCATAACTCTAGACTGTTTTTATCAACTTGATAATATAAAAATATGCTCTTCTTTTATTTAGAATTCATTAGTGTTTTCTTTTTAGTTTGATTAGTTTAGCATTACCGCTATTGAGTTTAATTTTTGTTTAGGCAATTAGGATAGTATAATTTAGTTAATAATTGAAAACAAGTCCTTGTAGATTCGATATCTGACTTCTAGTTATTTTATTACTTGATGACTGCGTATACTTGCGTGTGTGTTTAGCCGCAACAAGTTTTGACGCTGTTGCCGAGAGGACTATTTGTTATCTTAGTTAGTGTAATATGGAGCAGTATACACTTATTACCATCTTGAGTATAAAGAGAGATTGCTCCAAAATTTGTTGCAAGATAATATTATTATTTTGTAAACTTAGTGGAAGATGTTTAAAAAAAGATCAATATAAATTAAAATAGATCAATATAAATTAAAATAGAAAAAAGCAAACAAAAACTTATGGCCTTATGTATCGTTGAAACCGAAGAACAATATGCCTCAACGAAACAAAATAACAGAACATTATCGTCTACAATTTTTAATTACTTTTTCAGTTTAGCTATTTACAGAAAATATAATATGAAATGAATGCATTGTGATTTTTTTCATTTTTCTTATCACATAGAATGGACATTAGAGGTTGGAAACCAAGATTAAAAGAACAATAAAGAAAGAAAAAGAACATGTAACTATTTGCTAGCTAGAAACAGGGCAAGTATCTTGGTTGCTTTCTAGTGAACCTACAACGCACGAAACAAATTTGTGGTTAAAGTTAGATTACGGTTTCCTTTTTGTCATGCAATGCAAATAATTGCGGTCGAACGTCTCCTTTAGTTTGTGCGGTGAAGCTTTTCCGAATACGTGCCAACACACAAAATCAGCTCCAGGTATGACGTTTGTTTTCTATATACATTTGTCTCCAAATATATTATACCCAATTCTTGATTTCTTCTGAATACTCCTTGCTCAAATAAAAATGGATCTCCCCTTTTATACTCTTATATTTTCTCTGTTTGTTTTCATTTTCTTCCTCCATCAATGGTTCTTTCCTACTTCAAACACCCAAAAAAGGTTACCCCCATCTCCAAGAAAGCTTCCAATCATAGGAAATTTGCACCAACTTGGGTCGCACCCTCACCGTTCACTTCACAAATTATCAGAAAAATATGGTCCAGTTATGCTACTTCACTTTGGCAGTAAGCCAGTGGTTGTTGCTTCCTCTGTTGATGCTGCTCGTGATATTATGAAAACCCACGACCTCGTCTGGTCAAACAGACCTAAATCTAAAATGGCTGATAAAATCTTTTATGGTTCGAAGGATGTGGCCTTTAGTCCGTATGGTGAATATTGGAGGCAAGTTAGAAGTATTACTGTGCTTCACCTTCTTAGCAACAAAAGAGTCCAATCTTTTCGTGATGTCAGGGAAGAAGAAATATCAAACATGATTGAAAAAATCAGGCAAGAGTGTGATTCGAGTTCAGTGATAAACTTAAGAGATCATTTATGTTCTCTAACTGAAAAAGTAATTAGCAGAGTGGCCTTAGGGAGGAAATATAATGAAGGGGGAAAAGGAATCAATGCTAAGGCCGTCCTAGATGAATTTGGTGATATTTTGGGTACGTTCAACGTCGGGGATTATATTCCGTGGCTTGAATGGGTCAATAAAATCAATGGTCTGGACACCAAAGTGGATAAAGTAGCTAAGGAGTTGGATACATTTTTGGAGAATGTGATTGAAGAACATATCAAAAAAGGAGAATACGGTGCGGGTGAAGCTAAAGACTTAGTGGATGTTTTGTTGGAAATTCGGAATGGAAATGAAAAAGGCTTTCCTCTTCAAAGGGATTCATTGAAAGCTCTTCTCTTGGTAAGAACCAAGTTTTATGCCCATGATGGTTGACTAATATGCCTAATTTCAATGTAACATAACATAACTGTTGCTTAATTTGTTTTTTGTGTTTCTTCTTTAATTCATAGGTTATATTTGCTGCTGGTACGGATACAACATATACAGCTTTAGAGTGGATAATGATAGAGCTTTTGAGGCATCCAAGAGCAATGGAAAAGTTACAGAATGAAGTGCGACAATTAGCCCAAGGGAAATCAGAGATAACAGAGGATGACTTAGGAAATATGCAGTATCTTAAAGCAGTAATCAAAGAAACTCTAAGACTCCATCCGCCGGTTCCACTACTAGTCCCTCGAGAATCAATGGAAGACGTAAAATTGCTAGGCTACCACATACCTGCTAAAACTCAAGTCTTTATCAATGCTTGGACAATTGGAAGAGATCCTTTATCGTGGGATAATCCGGAGGAGTACCGACCAGAGAGGTTCTTGGATAGTAATATTGATGTCAAAGGACTAAATTTTGAGTTGATTCCCTTTGGTGCAGGCAGGAGGGGCTGTCCAGGAATTGCTTTTGCTATTATTGTAAATGAGCTAGCTATTGCGAGGCTTGTGCACAAGTTCAATTTTGCATTACCAGAAGGGATAAAAGGGGAGGATTTGGATATGACTGAAGGCACTGGCATCACTATTCGTAGGAAGTCACCTTTGCTAGCAGTGGCCACTCCTTGCTCTAGTTAGGAGTGTTTTTCCTCCATTTCTTACTATCACTAATTCTACATATCCACCAGTATAAGCGATGGAACATAGTTCCCATCATCGCTATGGCTAATTGTAACTTTACAATTTGTATTAAGCCTACTGGTTGGACTCCCCTTTTCAGTGTTTATACATATGTTTTATTTTCTTGTATGCATGATTTCTTGTTCTATATTTTTTTTTTTGGGCCGAAAATCGCCTTGTGGTGCCGAGGATTTGGCCTATATTAAGCTTATTAGTGCTCCACTCCTTTCCTTCAAAGAATTCTATTACCATTTGTCTCCTTTTCCGGGCCAATTATCCCACCAAAAGGATGAGTTTCCCATGTTAATCCTCCATAATATGGAGCTTCAGCATTAAATTCAGTCTTCTTAAATTTGGGTTGTAAAGATTACAAAAACTTAAGGCACAAAAAAATTCATTTGCTAGAAAGTTTATGCATTATTATCAGTTTGACATCCTTAAATGAGAAAAACTTTAATCAGCCATAGCTCTTTAAGGTGACAAATGAGTGGTGTACAGGTCAGGTATTCAAAAGACAAATCAATTCTCTTCAAAATTAAAGAGATGATTTAAATTAGACACAGTATCTCCTTTTTTAATCACAACTAGTATTTAGAGTACGTGCGTTGCGAGTGTACCCCATCTCAATAAGTAGTTAAAAAAATATATTAAAGCTGTATTAAAAATATGGTCCAATTATAAAAATGTGTAAGTTCCTGAAGAATATCCGTCTTATGTAGCTAACTTAATAAATGGAACAAACTATGTATTAAAAAATCTTTTGATCTTTTAGAGATTTGGGAATGGAGAGGTTGGCCATATGACACATGGAAAAAACCGATAAATAATAAGGTAAAGTATCAAAATATCTATTCCCTCCGTTCCAATTTATGTGAACCTGTTTGACTGGGCACAGAGTTTAAGAAAAAATGAAGACTTTTAGAATTTGTGGTCCTATACAAGTTAAAAAGGGGGCACAGAGTATTTGTGAGGTTATAAAAGCTTCTCATTAAGGGTAGAATTGTGAGTTTAAGCTAAATTGTTTCCAAATTTAAAAAGAGGTCATTCTTTTTGAAGCGGGCCAAAAAGGAAATAGGTTCACATAAATTGGAACGAATGGAGTAATATTGATATTTTGTTTCTTTAACTATTTCATCCATATTTCTTCAAGTTTCTGAGTCTTAATATTGTACTAAGAATTTTGTCAACTTGAAAAATAATTCTATTTGTATGATGAATTTGAAAAATAACAGAATTGGATTCTTTTTTCTAAAAATTCCTTGTTCTTACTACTAAAAAAATTATCTTTTGTGATTCAAATATTTAGTATTTAACTGTAATATTATTTTATCAACTGAGAGTTCTCTTTTTAAAGGCTAAAAAAGTTAATGCCTATGTCTTGAATCCTTGTGTTATACATAGGACAACAAACATGTAAAAGTGGATACTCTATTTCATATTTAGCGGTGTCTAATGGTCAAAATTTTATTGTTAATTTAATTACTTTAAATTATGTTCATTACTTCTATTATTATGACAAAAATGAGAGTGTCTTTGTAACGACCCGGCCGGTCGTTTCATGAGTTTCAGCCACGTTTTCCCCGTTTCTGCTTCTTTATGTGTTGTTCAGTTGTATTTCATCGTATCGTGTTGGTTGTTTTCTGTTCGGAGTGGTCTTGGAGTGGAATGAGACACTTAGTCTCTTATTCGAAAGCTTAAGTTGGAAAAGTCGACCGGATGTTGACTTATGTGTAGAAGGTCTCGAATGTGAATTCTGATGGTTCGGATAGCTTCGTTAGGTGATTTTGGACTTAGGAGCGTGTTCGGAATGTAATTTGGAGGTCCATGGTAGATTTAGGCTTGAATTGGCGAAATTGGAAACTTGGCGTTTTCCGGTTGGCAGTGGAAATCTTGATATCGGGGTCGGAACGGAATTTCGAAAATTTGAATAGGTCCGTTGTGTCATTTTGTGACGTGTGCGCAAAATTTCAGGTCATTCAGATGAGGTTTGATAGGTTTTGGCATCGTTTGCGGAATTCGAAAGTTTGGAAATCCTTAGGTTTAAATCCGAGGGTGATTTGGTGTTTTGATGTTGTTTTGAGTGTTCCGAAGGTTTGAATAAGTCTGAATGGTGTTATGTGACTCGTTCGTTTATTTGGTTGAGGTACTGAGGGCCTCGGGTTGGTTTCGGGAGGTTGACGGATCAAGGATGGGATTTGAGGAAGTACTGAAGAATTCCTTCAGCTGTCATAACCGCACCTGCGGAGTGGGGACCGCAGGTGCGAGGTCCGCAGAAGCGCAAGAGCAACCGCAGAAGCGGTTAAGGCCAAGGAAGCCAAGATCCGCAGATGCGGGAGGAGGAGCGCACCTGCGTGACCGTAGGTGCGAGTATTAGGCCTCAGGTGCGGCTAAGGCCGGATAAGTGAAACCGCAGTTGCGG
The DNA here is from genome assembly GCF_001879085.1 of Nicotiana attenuata. Lineage (NCBI taxonomy): Eukaryota > Viridiplantae > Streptophyta > Magnoliopsida > Solanales > Solanaceae > Nicotiana > Nicotiana attenuata. Next base: position 132,493 of record NW_017671691.1, read on the forward strand.
TTGGTTTGACCGCAGAAGCGGTCCCGCAGGCGCGGGTAATGGACCGCAGGTGCGAGTCTCCTAGGCAGAAACTATAAAAGCCACCCTTCGCAAATTTCTGCCATTTCTTCACCATTTTTGGACGAGTTTGGAGCTTAGGGCTGTGATTTCAAGAGGGAATTAAGTGTTTTCAGTGAGGTAAGCTATTTGGGCTTTGTATTTTATGTTTGTGATGATTTTTCCACTACCTAATCATGAAATTAGTGGGGAATTTGGAGTGAAGTTGAAGGTTAGGGCTTGAGTTTTGGAGAGCTTTGATTGGGGATTTGAGGGACCATTTGGGTCGATTTTGATGATTTTGGTATGTATAGACTCGGGAGCGAAAGAAGTTTCTAGTTTTGCAATTTTTGTTAGATTCCGAGACGTAGGCCCGGGGGGCCGGGTTTGAGTCCAATTCGGGATTTTTGGTCTAATTTGATTATTTTCGTGTGGAATTCATTCCTTTAGCGTATATTGATGATAACATACTGATTTTGGGTAGATTCGGAGCATTTGGAGGCCGGATCGAGAGGCAAGGGCACCGCAGGTTAGAGCTTTAACTTGGTTTGAGGTAAGTAACGCTTCCAAACTTGGTTCTGAGGGTTCGAAACCCAAACTATGTGTTCTATGATTAAATATTGAGGTGACACAAATGCCAAGTGACGGGTGTGTGGGCGTGCACCGTGAGAATTGCGGCCTGGATCATTCCATGGCACCGCTTAGTGACTCTTTCTTGCAGATACCTGTGTAGTGGTTATGTGATTAAGCTAATGAGCTGTAAATCATGCTAATTATCATGTTAAGGGTTCTCGCCAATACTGTTGAGACCTGAGAGATCGTTTCTTGCTGTCATATCATTAGCTTCATTGGTATTCTGTACTCAGTCTTGTTCATGCATATTATATCATGTCTCAATCTCGGTTATTGTTATTTGGCACATTATGTCATTGTTTTGGGCTAGTTTCTCGGTATTGTGAGCCCGTGTGTGAGACTAGAGAGTTATGACTGAGTGAGGCCGAGAACCTAAATTTGAGTCACAGTATGGGATCGGGCTGCACGCCGCAGCAGATTATTGATTATGCCTTCGGTGGCTGGTTATAGCGCTTGGGCTGAAAGGAGCCCCTCCGGAGTCTATACACCCCTAGTGAGCGCGAATGATATTATTGAGGGATGGATTTACCTGGACATGGATTTGTCCGAAGTACTGATACCCGGAGATGGATTTCTCCTTAGGGTTGGATTACCCTTGTTCCTCGGTACCGGTTGACTTGAGGTCAGTGTTGTATATATATTCCGGGATGGATTTCCCTGGGCCGGATGGCCATATGCGGTACCGAGCGGTTGAGCACTTGAGAGTGGGAGCACACGGTGCATTTTCATACATTTCTAGCGTTGACCTGTAGAGTTTTACTGAGCTTTATACTTCACATTGTTCGGATTTGCACTTTTCTTTACTGTCAAGTTAAACATATTGAATTGCCAGCATGCCTACTTTTCTGTACAATTTAAATGTGTTATAATTGCTGAGGTTTAGTTCGTCACTACCTATCAGTCCATTGTTTGGACTTGTTACTTACTGAGTTGGTGTACTCACGTTAGCCCCTGCACCTTGTGTGCAGATCCAGGTATCACAGACCATGGTAGCGGCTGTTGACTGTTCCAGACGCAGATTTCACCGGAGATAGCGAGGTAGCTGCCTGACGTTCGCAGTCCCGCCTTCCTCCTTCTTTATCTTCCTTCTAGTATATTTTGGATATTTCAGACTATTTTGGTCTAGTTGTGTTTCGGAACAAATATAGTATTGCTCATGACTTAGTGACACCCGAGGTCGGGCTGTTATTTTTCCTCTTTTGTTTTGGTTTTGACTTTATATCTTTTACAGAATTTCAGTTGAAAATGGTATTATTTAAGCTTTAAATGAAATGTTGAATTATTTTGGAAAAGTGTCGGCTGGCCTAGTTTCACGATAGGCGCCATCACGACCAGGCCAGACATGCACCGACCTTGGTTTCTACTGTTCGGGAGAGAGTCCGCCGGTTTATTGAGGGACTACATCCCAGTATCAGGACTAGCATGGTCCGGGAGTTGGAGATAGATATTTCGTATCAGCAGACCGTGAGTACTGCTAGAAGGGTGGAGGGCATGCTGGCCTGAGAGCGAGAGGAGAGAGAGGTCAGGTGGGGCCATGAGAGAGAGGACAGGTGAGCTCAGGAGAGAGAGTACAGGGAGGCGAGGGAGCCTCGTAGACCGGGGAGATCCGCTAGTCCTTATTATGGAGGCAGGGTGCGACATGGTAGAGGTTTTGTGGGTCAGCCAGTTTAGTTTGCGCTTCAGGCTTCGCACAGTGATACAGATGTTCATAAATCTCGGAGTACCCGTACCGCACAGTTCCCACAGCCTCGTCAGCAGAGAGGTTGCTTTGAGTGTGGAGATACTAGCCATATGGTGAGAGATTGTCCTAGACTTCGGGCCGATGTGCCACAGCAAGGTATTCATGCGGGTAGAGGGCGCCCAAGAGGGGGAGGCCCGGCCCGTTGATGTGTTTTTATGGTAGGCTTGAGGCTGCTGCGCCAGATGATGTCATTCAGGTATGATTTCGATTTGTTATAGAGGAGCACCATCTGTAGTTCATTACAGTTCTGCTTATCGGGGCGAGTTCCCCTATTTACTGCTCCACTTATGAGTGCGATTCATGATTTGCACTCTGTTATATTTTGCCCTTTTAGGGAGGTTCTATGAGTGATAGACCGTGTCTATCGTCTGTTTCTATTCCTTATTGAGAGTTATGATACTAGTAGTGAATTCCTATTGTCCATTACGGTAGGCTTGATGTGATTTTTGAGTATTTTGGCTACGAGCTGTGATTTGTTTTATGCTCCACCAATGTGGGAGCCAGCACGTGTTGTAATTTTGTTGATGGGATTGTAATTTTGTTGATGGGATTGGTCTAGTGAGAGTTTCCAGCTGGTTTGATGTATACCCTACTTGTGATTCAGAGTTGAGGGCGGGACCCTCGTGATTTCGTGTGATTTGATGTGTTTAAACCTGGCTGTGTACCGCGGTGGAAGTTATATCAGTATGAGGTCCTTGTGATTGTGTTCATATGCTTGATTGTTTTCTTGTTATATTATTTTGTAAGTTAGTACTGATAGAAAATTTTGCTTGCTGGGCCTGTTTGATGTTTCCCTCATGTGCTTCTCTTTACATATCCAGCCATTTTTGTTTTGTGCTCTTAAATTTTAGCCTTGCGGGGTGTGTGTCCAGTGGTGTTAGTTGTGGCTTGTTGAGTCGGGTGTTAGTTATAAGGTTTTTGTGGTTCTTGTATCATCGTCAATGTTATGGAGGTTTGAAACGGGTTCCTATTGAATATGAGGCTTATGGCCGGTGTTGGATTTGATTTCTGGTAGGTATTGTGATCAGGGATGTTATTATAGGCCTATATATGGTGTGCATGTTGTGTGGTTGTACTCTGTGGTTGTAGGCATAGTGGTTACAACTAGTTGAGGCTGATACCGGATATGGATTTAGAATCGGGTCTCTTGGAAATGAGTGGGAGATGATTTTGGCTCTAAGGCTTATTGGTATTGGTAGGAAGGCTAAATTGCAGTTGAGATGTTGTCGTCAAGCTTATGTAGATTGGGGTGACGTGGGATCACCCACGGGTGTATGTTGGAAGTGTGCATTCAGCTATTTGAAGGCTTCGAGGCGAATCTTGGCACGTTCGAGGACGAACGTTTATTTTAAGAGGGGGAGGATGTAACGACCCGGCCGGTCCTTTTGAGAAATCAAGCTCCATTCGGCAGCGTAAGGTCTGGGAACTTCATAATATGAGTATCGACTTGCGCGCATGGTTAAATTCAGTTAACGGACAATGCAGAGTCGAATTGAGAGAAGGAATCTAGTTTTGGAAGCATAAGCGGTGAGAATTTGACAAGAATTGGACTTTGGTGTAAACGGCTCCGGAATGGGTTTTGGATGATCTTAACAGCTTCGTATGGTGATATTGGACTTAGGCGCGTGTCCGGATTTGGATTTGGAGATCCGTAGAGTAATTTGAGGCAAATCGGCGAAAGTTGGAAAAGTTGAAGTTTGGAAAATGGAGAAAGTTTGACCCATAGTTGAATTTTGTGCTATCGGAGTCGGAATGCGATTCCGAGAGTTGGAACAGCTCTGTCTTGTCATTTGGGACTTGTCTGCAAAATTTGGCGTCATTCCGGGTTGATTTGATTGGTTTCGGCACGAGTTTTCATAGTTGGAAGATTTGGAAGTTCATAGTTCGATTCGTGGCGCGATTTGCATTTGCGGTGTTGTTTGATATGATTTGAGACCTCGAGCGAGTCTGTTTTAGGTTACAGAACTGGTTGGTGTGTTTAGACGGGGTCCCGGGGGCCTCGGGTGTGATTCGGACGAGGTTCGGATGTTTTTGCATAGTTTTAGCAGGTCTGGTCCTGGTATTTTCGCACCTGCGACCTTGGAGCGCAGGTGCGGCCCCGCTTCTGCATGAGCCAGACTACTACTGCGGTCATGGAGGCCTGGGAGCTAGCTCGCTTCTGCGAGTGCTGGAACGCAGGTGCGCAACCGCTTCTACGGTTGGTGCAACGCATCTGCGAAGGAGCCCCGCTTCTACGCTCCTGTTATCGCTTCTGCGGCGCCGCTGATGCGGTTAACTGTTCGCAGATGCGGACCTAGGTGAAGTTCGCAAATGCAAACGTCTGCCCGCAAATGCGGTAGCGCAGATGCGCTTAAGTATCCGCGGATGCGGAAGTGCTGGGCAGAATCCTTATATCGAGGGTTTGGCCATTTCTTCATATTTTGAGCTTTGAACTTCAGATTTGGGAGCTTATTTTGGGGTTTTTCAAGAAAATCGATTGGGTAAGTGTTCTTCACCTAGAATATAGCATATTCCATGATTTAATCTTCATTTTTATCTTTTAATTTGTGTTTTTGGTTGGGAAAATGTTGGTTTTTGAAGAAAATTTCTAAAATGAAAAATCATGATTTGAGGGACCAAATGGTATCAGAATTTGATAAATTTTGTATGGTTGAACTCATATTGGAATGGGTATTCGGATTTTGTAAAATTTTGCGGGATCCGACGTGCGGGCCCGGGGGTCGACTTTTGGACCGATTTTTGAATTTTGTTAATGATTAAGACTTTATGATCCGAAATAGTTTCTTATGTGTTTTATTTGTGCTTTGAAATTATTTTGGTTGGATTTGATCCGTTTGGAGGTCTTTTCACCTGAGGAGTGCATTTTAGAGTATCGGTCAGTCGTCTTTGAGGTAAGTATCTTGCCTAACCTTGTGTGGGGGACTTCCCCTTAGGATTTGTGTCTTCTGTGTTGATTGTAGTTCGTGTACGCGAGGTGACGAGTGTGTACTCGGACTTATTTGTGGAGAATTGGCCTTTTAGGGTTCTTAGGTTCTTATATTCACTATGTATGAAGTTATTCTTGATATGACTGAGTTCCTGCTTATTAGTTTTGCCCCTACATGATTAATTGGGATTAATTGCTTCATAATTTACTCTTAGTGCCTAATTGTCATCCTATTTGATTTAACTGAAGAATTTCGCCTCTCCTATTGTCATACTATCTTTCCATAACTGCATGTGTTATTTGAGATCTATTATCATCCCTCCTATAATTGTCTAGTCTTAAGTGAAGCTAAGATCACCTTTCCTTAACTGAATTGTCGAATATCCTTGTAACTTCCAACCTTAAAAGGAGTTTAGATAACCTATATCTTTGTTGACTTACCTTTATTTGGGAATACTGGACTCGTGTTGATTTCTTTGTTATTGACTTGTATTTTGTGGGATCGTTACTACATGTTAGATTTTTCTTTTGTTGAACTGTTCCCTTTATCCCTTTCATTTTCCTTACCGTGGTTATTCCTTGTGAACTGGTTCTATCGTTTCCTTGTGATTTAAAGTTTTGGAGTGGATTCACTCGTTGTCCTTTGTATTACTGTCATTGTTGTTGTTGTTGTACTGGTTGTGTTGGTGCATGAGGTTTCTACCGTGCGGTTATTGTTATAGAGTTGCACGAGATCTCTGTCGTGCGGTTGTTGTTATGGGGTTGCACGAGGTTTCTGCCGTGCTATTGTTACTATTGATATATTGCACATGCGACGTGATAATGCGGGATATATATATGTGTATATGTGGGTTGCGCATGTGGCGAGACAAGGTGGGAACATTACGATGCACGTGTGGCGAAACAAGGCGGGCACTTATTATGTTATCATTGCACACGTGGCGAGAAAAGGTGGGCTATGTCAGGGATTGATTGTGATACTTTGTGATGGCCTGGGGGCATTCTTGTTGTTGATGTTGTGTTATGGTACGTTTACCTGTATGAGTTCTACCTTGTGAAAGTTGTGAGTAAATGCCTTACGTGCTATCCGTTCTTTTCCTTACGTTTTTAGCTGGTATGATCTATGCTAGAACACTTGCACAAGTATACACGTAGCTAAATACTCCTATTGGTTAAGAAGTTTTCCCCTGGTATTGTTAAGTATAGATGTACACCCTCGTTTGCTTGTCAGATATGTGAGAGTGGCTCTAGTTAGTCAGTGAGTTGTCAGTATGATCATGAGGTGTGATGAGGGCACAGGATGCCAAGTGTTAGGGTTCAGGTATTGAGACCAATGAGCTGTAATTTTGTTCGAGGTTCTGTACTTCGAGGAGTTGTTGGCTAAGACCAATGTGAACACTGTTGTAGTTTCTAAGTTATTACTATCCTTTACTGTATTGTGATTTGGGATTTGGGTTTGTGTTTCTGCTCGCTCTTTTATGTCATTATTATGGTGTTTCCGTTGTCACTTGCTGTTTTCTTCCATATTGTGATTGTTGTATTGTTAACCATATCGTGTAGCCTTTATATGTACATCATGTTCTGTTGTCCCATGCTTTTATTTGTACAATTTATTGGACTAGTAGGTGTCTTGACTGTTCCTCGTCACTACTCTACCGAGGTTAGTCTTGATACTTACTGGGCACCGCTGTGGTGTGCTCATACTACTCTTCTGCACATTTTTTCGTGTAGACCCAGGCATTGTTCGTCTGTAGCTGTGCGGGCCATTGCTGAGGAGACTCAAGGTAAACCTGCTGCTGCGTTTGCAGGCTTCGGAGTCACCTTCCTATTTTATATTCACACTGTTGTACTTATTTCCATACAGTTGTGTTTAGAAGTCCTAGCGAAACTCTGTAGAGCTTATGACTTGTATTACCGGTTGGGGTTGTAAAGTTTAAAGAGATTTTTTTATTTCAAATTTATTAAATGTCATTTAAATGTTGTTGTAGTTTCACTTAATATTAGGCTTACCTAGTCCTTAAGACTAGGTGCCATCACGAAACCCAACAGAGGGAAAATTGGGTCGTGACATCAAATCTCATTTTTATCCAAAACCTAGGTTTTCATCTAAACCCTTGATTTCACCAATTTTTACATGTTAATCTATAAACTCATGTTGTGTAGACATTACTTACCTCAAAGTGCTAGGTGAAAACCCTCTTCCAAAAGCTCCAAAAATCGCCCAAGAGATGAAAGAAAATGAGCTAAATGGTCTAAGTCTCGAAATTAATAAGTTGTGCACAGGCCTTAGATGTCGCATTTGCGACACCTGGTTTGCAGATGCGACGGTCGCAAATGCAAACATGGGCCTCCACTGCCAAGGCCGCAAATGCGACCAATGAGTCGCAAATGCGGACTCTGTTGAGGTCACAAATGCGACCAAAACATCGCAAATGCGAACTCTGCCTCAGGTCAGGCTCCATTGCAATTGCGAAGCCCTTCTCGCAAATGCGAGGTTCGCAAGTGCGAACAAATTCTCTCATTTGCGAGACCTGCAACTGCTGCCAAGAAACACCAGAAAAAACTGGAGTTTTTCTCATCTTCCTGAACGTCTGAAACTCACCTGAGCCTTCGGGGCTCCAAACCAAACACCCCTACAAGTCTGAAAACATAACACGAACTTGCTCGAGGCCTAAAATCACATCAAACAACGTCGAATTCATGAATCGAACCCCAATTCAAGCTTAATGAACTTTAGAACTTCAACTTCCACAATCGATGCCGAAACCTATCAAATCACGTCCGATGACCTCAAATTTTGCACGCAAGTCACATTCGGCATTACAGACCTACTCCAACTTCCAGAATCGGAATCCGACCCCGATATCAAAAAGTCCACTTCCGGTCAAACTTCTCAAAAACCTTCAAATTTCTAACTTTCGCCAAACGACTCCAAAATGACCTAGGGACCCCCAAATCCACTTCCGGACGTGCCCCCAATACCAGAATCACCATACGGAGCTATTCCCAAACTCGGAATCCCTAACGGACGTCGATAACATATAATACATCTCTACCCCAAATTCATGAAATTCTTCCAAAATGCTAACTTCCACAATAGGCGTTGAAATGCTCCCGGGTCATCCAAAACCCGATCCGAACATACGCCCAAGTCCGAAATCATCAGACAAACCTGGTGGAACCTTCAAATCCCGATTTCGGGGCCTTTTACTCAAAAATCCAACCTTAGTCAATCCTTCCAACTTAAAGCTTTCGAAATGATAATTTTCTTTCAAAATCAACTCCGAACTTCCCGAAATTCAATTCTGACCACATGTAAAAATCATAATACCTGAAGTGAAGCTGCTCACCGCCTCAAACCGCGGGACGATGCGCTAGAGCTTAAAACGACTGATCGGGTCATTACACTGACATTTGTAAATGCTAAGTTACTACATAGTGTAAATAAGTAAAGAATTTATAGTTAAAATGTTATTAATACTTGAAAAAGAATTAAATGAGTATTCAATAAACCACATGGGATTTGTTCAAACTCAAAATTCCACCACTTGTAATTTGGCAACAATTTTAAAAGAATTCTAAAAGTGAAGTTCGCTGCATTTTATTTTTTTAAAAAAATTTGGGTTAGACCACTTATTAGGCGTATCAGGTAAAAAAAAGAAGAGGCTAGTTTCGTTCCGGTCAATCTCTTTATTTATGTTATAATTAATATGATATAAATATTAGAACAATATTAACATAAAAGGTATTGCAGTCATGCTATGTAGATCCAATAAACAATTATATAAGGTAAAAACTTAATGATCTTTAAAGTCACAAATAATCGGACTTCCTACACAAACCAAATAGGAAAAGACCTAATAATCACAACTTTATTTAATTTCAAACTCATAATTATTAGAAAAGTAATTAAATAAATATTTTGTTCGGTGTGAGCTCTATTTTAAGAGGGTAAAAAAGATGAACGAATTTCGCTAAGGGCCTTCGTGCTTTTAATATAACTAGTTTCCCGGCACGTGCGTTACACGTGTATTTTCGACCTTGCATTAAGAAACATATTTTTTAATAATACACTTATCTGTTGCAAAGTTTGTACGTAGAGAAACTAGAAAGAAGTTCCAAGAGACTGTCCAAATAATAACAGTGATGTCACGACCCCAGTTCGCCCTCCGTGAACATGTCGTGATGGCACCTAGTTCCTATAACTAGGTAAGCCTAACAATGTAGAAAAACAACATAGCTTGCAGAATAATTAATTAAACTGAACAACTAAAAGAAAACTGTATATAAATGCCGCTCGGCATATACAACTCAAAATGCGGAAGTCTACAATAACACCCCAAAACCCAGAAACTCACGGGAACACAAGCTAACGAAAATCATTATACGGCTCTAATCTCCAGAATGTCTAAAACAAAAGTACGAAGGAAGGCTAAATACTACAGATAGAGTAAGAAGGAGACTCCTTGGTCTGCGGACGCTGCAGAAGTACCTCAAAGTCTCCGTAGCTCTCCCTGCCTCAAGGATGGTGCGCTTGAGAAGAAGTACATGGGTCTGCACATGAAAAACATGCGCAGAAGAGGCATGAGTACACCACAGCGGTACTCAGTAAGTGCCAAGCCTAACCTCGGTTGGGTAGTGACGAGGAAGGTCAGGGCCCTACTGAGATATAACATAATAAATGGCAAGATGAGGAAAAAAAACAGTGTAAATAAAGTCTACAACAAGAATCTAAACAGGATAAATACGGGAACCGTAATAGAAAGCAGAAACAGGACAATACCGGTAAATACTACTCACAATAGGAACAACAACCGGGGATCTCTTGGTATCCCGAGGATCTCTTGGTATCCTCATCACATACACGAGGGATCTCTTGGTATCCCGAGGATCTCTCGGTATCCTCATCATATATACGAGGGATCTCTTGGTATCCCGAGGATCTCTTGGTATCCTCATCATATACACGAGGGATCTCTTGGTATCCCGAGGATCTCTCGGTATCCTCATCATATACACAAGGGATCTCTTGGTATCCCGAGGATCTCTTGGTATCCTCAAAACTTAAATTCACATGTGCCAGGGATCTCTTGGTATCCCGCACCCTCAGTCCACAACGTATCTAGTGCAGGGGGATCTCCCGGGATGCCATCCCGTAGTCCCAATTTAAAAACACACAATAACAGTCCAAACATTAGGAGAAATACTAAACTCAGGACAAGTAATAGAGAAATCCTAGCTTAATATGCTGCACGGAGTACAAACAAGACAGTTTAAACACTTAGACAAGTAAGTCAAATAATCATGCTTCTCTAAACTAGCATAGGAATAACTTGCAATTTAAAAATAAACAGATAGGCAAGAAAACTCAATTTAAGTACTTCAAGTAAAAACAGATTTCCAACAATTAGCTCAAGTACGCGCTCGTCACCTCACGTACGAGGCATTCAACTACCAAATATCATGTCCTAAGGGGAAGAAGTCCCCCACACAAGGTTAGAAAAGCCACTTACCTCAACCGGCTCCTAAATCAACCGAAATCACACCTTTGCCACGAGTATCCGACTCCAAATGGCCCAAATCTATCAATTTCAATTACATCTCGTAATTAACATCTCAAGTAGCTGATTCTACTATTTAATTTAAAGCTAAGACGCAAATTTAGGTAAAATGACCAAAAAGCCCTAAGGCCAACATGGTCAAAACCCGAGGTTCGAACCAAAACCCGGTTACCCATTCCCCCACGAACCCAAATATGTAATTTATTTTGAAATCGGACCTCAAATTGAGGTCCAAATCCCCAATTTTAGCAAAAACCTAGGTTCTACCCAACATACCTAAATTTCCCCATTAAAATCTTTGATTTGAGGTTGAAATTATGTTAAAATATGTTAAGGAGTCAAGAAAATGATTTAGAAATCACTTACCAATCGTTTTGAAGAAGAAGAATTGCTTGGAAAATCGCCTCTTACGTTTTGGGTTTTTGAAAAGTGAGAAATAACTGAAAATCCCGTGTATTTATACCCTCTGAAGTCCCCAGCGCAGACCGCGTAAAAAGGACCGCGGCCGCGCTGACATACCTGAGGACTTGCGGATCTCTGAAGTTCCCTGCGCGGACCGCGCAAGGACGATTGCGGCCGCGCAGCACCCACTGCGGACCGCACAAAGGTGACCGCTGCCGCACAGCACCCACCGCGGACCGCACGAAGGCGACCGCGGCCGCGCTGGAGGGTTCCGAGTCTGCAACATTGTTCCTGAACCTGCAACATCTGGTATTTTAAGCCTAAGGCATCCCGGAACCTACTCGAAACTCACCCGAGCCCTCGGGGCTCCAAATCGAACACATACACAACCTCAAAAAACATCCTACGAACTTATCCGTGCGATCAAATCGCCAAAATAACATCATATACATCGAATCAAGCCTCAAAGCTCATGATTTCTTCCAAATTTTTCATAGAACATCAAATTCCTATTTCAAGTCCGAAACACGTCAAACGACGTCCGTTTTCAGCCAAACTTTACAGAAAGTGCTTAAATCATATATAAAACTTGTACCGGGCGCCGGAACCAAAATACGGGCCCGATACCATAGTCTTCAAATCAAATTTCGTTTCTAATTTCATTAATTATTTCCAGAAAACAATTTCACACAAAAAATTCATTTCTCGGACTTGGGACCTCGGAATTCGATTCCGAACATACGCCCAAGTCCCATATTTTCCTACGGACCCTCCGGGACCGTCAAATCACGGTCCGGGTCCATTTACCGAAAATGTTGACCGAAGTCAAACTTAGTCAATTTAATATCAAAATTTAGCATTTTTCTCACAGAATTCATATTTAAGCTTTCCGGTTACGCGCCCGGACTGCACACGTAAATCGAGGTAACCCTGGATGAGGTTTTCAAGGCCTCGGAAGTACATAATGGGTAAGAAAACAAGTGATGACCCCTTTGGGTCGTCATATCCTCCACCACTAAAACAACCGTTCGTCCTCGAACGGACAAAGAAAAAAGTACCTGAGTCGGGAAAAAGGTGAGGATAACGCTCCGCATATCAGACACGGACTCCCAGGTCAATGCCTCAGGAGGCTGACCCCTCCACTGGACACGAACAGAAGGAAAACTCTTGGATCTCAACTGACAAACCTGCCGGTCTAGAATAGCTACCGGCTCCTCCTCATAAGACAAGTCCTTGTCTAACTGGACAATGCTGAAATCTAACACGTGGGCTGGATCGCCGTGATACCTCCGGAGCATGGATACATGAAAAACTGGATGCACGGCTGATAAGCTAGGCGGCAATGCAAGTCTATAAGCCACCTGTCCCACTCGATCAAGAACCTCAAACGGACCAACGAACCTAGGGCTAAGCTTGCCCTTCTTCCCAAATCTCATCACGCCCTTCATAGGCGACACTCGGAGCAATACTCGCTCACCGACCATAAATGCCACATCTCGAACCTTGCGATCTGCATAACTCTTTTGCCTAGATTGAGCTGAACGAAGCCTATCCTGAATGATCTTGCCAAGGCCTCCTGAACCAAATCCGTACCTAACAACCGAGCCTCCCTGGCTCAAACCATCCAACCGGAGATCAACACCGTCTACCATATAAAGCCTCATAAGGAGCCATCTGGATGCTCGACTGGTAGCTGTTATTGTAGGTAAACTCCGCTAAAGGCAAGAACTGATCCCAAGACCCTCCAAATTCAATCACACACGCACGGAGCATATCCTCAAGTATCTGGATAGTACGCTCGGACAGTCCGTCCGTCTGGGGGTGAAATGCTGTGCTCAACTCCACCCGAGTACCTAACTCCTGCTGCACGGCTCTCCAGAACCGCGATGTAAACTGAGTATCTCTGTCTGAAATAATAGAAACTGGAATACCATGCAGACGGATGATCTCCCGGATATAAATCTCCGCCAACCGCTCCGATGAATAAGTGGTACACATAGGAATGAAATGAGCGGACTTGGTCAGCCGATCCACAATAACCCAAATGGCATCAAACTTCTTCAAGGTCCGTGGGAGTCCAGATACAAAGTCCATGGTGATGCGCTCCCATTTCCACTCCGGAATCTCTATCTGCTAAAGCAACCCACCCGGTCGCTGGTGCTCATACTTCACCTGCTGGTAGTTGAGGTATCTAGACACATACCCAACTATATCTTTCTTCATACGCCTCCACCAATAGTGCTGCCTCAAGTCCTGATACATCTTCGCGGCACCCGGATGGATGGAATACCGCGAACTATGGGCCTCTGCTAAAATTAACTCTCAGAGTTCATCAACATTGGGCACACAAATCCGGCCCTGCATCCTTAATACCCCATCATCTCCGATGGTCACATCTCTGGCATCGCCGCTGGACCTTGTCCTTAAGGACAAGCAAATGAGGGTCATCATACTGCCGCTCCCTGATACGATCAAATAGGGATGACCCGGAAACCATGCAAGCTAGAACCCGACTGGGCTCCAAAAGATCCAATCTCACAAACTCGCTGGCTAAGGCCTGAACATCCATCGCCATAGGCCTCTCTGAAGCTGGTAAATATGCCAAACTCCCCAAACTCTCCGTCCGGCGACTCAAGGCATCCGCCACCACATTGGCCTTGCCTGGGTGATACAGAATAGTAATGTCAGTGTCACGACCCCAGTTCGCCCTCCGTGAACATGTCGTGACGGCACCTAGTCCCTACGACTATGTAAGACTAACAATGCGGAAGATAAACTATAATTGCGGAAGAAAGTAAATAAAACTGAACTGGTAAAATAAAACGGTGTTTAAGGTGCCGCTCGACACATACCACAACAATCCTCGAAGCTAACAAAACTCCCAAAAACACAGAAACTCACATATCACAAGCTTAGGGATACATAAGAGGCTCTGACTCAAGAATGTCTATACAAGGAGAAAATACTGAAGGAGCTATACTTATTACAGAAAAACTGGAAAGGGACTCCTCGGTCTGCGGACGTAGCAGATATACCTCGAAGTCTCTACTGATACGCCTCCTTCCAATGCTGACAGAACTGAGTGGGGGTACCTGTATTTGCACAACAAAAATGTGCAGAAGAGTAGCATGAGCACACCACGGCGGTGCCCAGTAAGTATCAAGACTAACCTCGGTGGAGTAGTGACGAGGAATAGTCAAGACACCTACCGATCAAATAAACAGTATAATCATAGGAATAATGGAAACAATATATAAATGTGTAAGGACTGCATGAATGACCAAGAATGCTACAATTCACAATAAGGGAAAAAAAGGCAACAAGTGACGACGAGAATATAATAAATGATGATACGAAATGACGGCAGAGTCATAATCCAAATCCTAAGGTCACAACATAGTAAGGGGAAAAACAAGTCAAATACTCATATCCTACAATGATGTTCACATAAGGTCTTATTCCACCCTTTCAACAATTTTACCAAGTTTCGGACAAACCACAACTCACGAGAACCCAGCATCTGAAATCTAACACTTGGCATCCTGTGCCCCATCAATCTCACGGTCATGCTGACAACTCATTGGCTAACTAGGGCCACTCTCACGTATAAAATGGATAAACGAGAGCGTACCTCCACCCTTAGCAAAATCAGGAGGAACTCACCTCTAATAGGAGTGTTCAACTACGAGAATGCCTGTGCAAGTGTTTTTTTTTAACAAGAATTCTACCAACTAGAAAACATGAAAAGGAGAACGGACCGCACGTACGAATGTTTCCTCACAACATCCAAGTGGTAACGCTCATACAGGTAAGCAACCCACAATCACAATATAAAACAAATAGGAATGCCTCCACCGGCCGTCACAATTCTTTACAGTCAACCCCTGACATAGCCCACCTTATTTCGCCACGCGTGCAAATAATAATATAATAGGAACCGCCTTATTTCTCCACACGCACATCACAATATTCCCACTTTATTCCGCCATATGCGCAACCCACATATAAGCATATAACATATCCCGCCTTATTACGCCGCATATGCAAAACATCAATAGCAACAATAGCACGACAAAGACCTCGTGCAACCCTTCAACAACAACCGCACGGAAAAGACCTCGTGAATCACAGTATCAACAGCCGCACGGAAGAAACCTCGTGCATCACAGTATCAACAACCGCACGGCAGAAACCTCGTGCATCACAGTATCAACAACCGCACGACAGAAACCTCGTGCATCACAGTATCAAGTACCACACAACAAATGACAATATATACATGAACAAAGCAAGAGAATCACAACTAACTCATAAGGAATTACCGTAATAGAGAAATACTAAGCGCAATAAGAAAAACTCAACAAGGAGAAATAATACGAAACAATAATTCCAAAATACTCAGTTCAACAACAAGGAAGTTAACATGAATCAAATAGTTACAATTAAGGAAATATCAACTAAACAAAGGACTAACTTCTTTCCAATTAAGACCAATTAATTACACGAGAGGTAGAAATAATGCTTTCCAGATAAAGACAAGCAGCTAGGAATGATAATATGACTATAGAAGGGTAAATGTCTACAGTTAAACAAGTAAAAGTCAATTAGGCAACAAGAATAACAAAAAAGGGCAGATAAATTACAAGTAAGCCATGTAGAAGTGAAACTAATAACAGGGAACTCAATCGTATCAAGAACAACTTCATATTCGGTGATTACAAGGATCTAAGAACCTAAAAGGGGCAATTTTTCCACAAATAAATTCGAGCACGCACTCGTCACCTCGCGTACAAGGAATCAACAAAGAAGACTCAAATCCTAAGGGGAATTCCCCCACACAAGGTTAGGCAAGATACTTACCTCGAACCGGCTAAAATCAACTAGCAACTACGTTCTTGCCATGAGTACTCGACTCCAAATGGCCCAAATCTATTCAATTAAACCACACATTGTAAATAACATCTCAAGCAACTGATTCTACTATTTAATTTAAAGCTAAGACGCGGATTTAGGTAAAATGACCAAAATGCCCTCTAGCCAACGTGGTCAAAACCCGAGGTTCGAACCAAAATCCGGTTACCCATTCCCCCACGAACTCAAATATGTAATTTGTTTTGAAATCGGACCTCAAATTTAGGTCCAAATCCCCAATTTTTGAAAAACCTAGATTCTACCCAAAACCCCCAATTTCACCCATGAAAATCATTGATTTTAAGTGGAAAAAATGTTAAATGATGTTAAAGATTGAAAGAAATGAGTAAAAACCAACTTACAAATGATTTGGAAGAAGTCTTGGTCTTGGAAAATCGCCCAAAGAGGTTGTGTTTTGAAAGAATGTTAAAATGGCTCAAAAATTCGGCTAAGTGTAAAATATACAGGCCTCAGATGTGGGAAATGCGAAGGTGGGTTCGCATTTGCGAACCCTGCAGGTTTGGGAAATGCGAAGGTGAGCTCGCATTTGCGAACTCTGAAGGATCTGGGGTGTTTCGCATTTGCGAGCTAATGTGTCGCATTTGCGACATGCCCTTTCCGCATTTGCGATGGAAAAGTCGCATTTGCGACCCCCCTTAGTTTCGCATTTGCGAACAACATGATCGCATTTGCGATCAGTAGGCCAAAGTCCCAGGCTTCGTAATTGCGATGCAGTACTCGCATTTGCGAGCTCGCAATTGCGAGAGGCACTTCGCAATTGCGAAGATCACAGAAGAAGCATACCAGATTTTTATCAGGTTCAAAAATGCAATCCGTGGCCTATCCAAAACTCACCCGAGCCCTCGGGCATCCAAACCAAATATGCACACAACCTCGAAAACATCCTATGGACTTATCCGTGCGATCAAATCGCCAAATAACATCATGTACGTCGAATCAAGCCTCAAAACTCATGATTTCTTCCAAATTTTCTTAGAACATGAAATTTCCATTTTTAGGTCCGAAACACGTCAAACGACGTCCGTTTTATACCAAACTTTACAGAAAGCGCTTAAACCATATATATGACTTGTACCGGCCGCTAGAACAAAAATACGAGCCTGATACCATATTCCTTTAATCAAATTTCATTTTCATTTTCCTTAATCATATCCAGAAAATAATTTCACACAAAAATTCATTTCTCGGGCTTGGGACCTCGGAATTCGATTCTGGGCATACGCCCAAGCCCTATATGTAACGACCCGACCGGTCGTTTTGAGTTCTAGTGCTCCGTTTAGCAGCCCGAGTCCATGAGCAGCTTCATTTCATAAAATATGACTTGTACGCGTGGTCGGAATTGAATTTTGGGTAGTCGAGAGTTGATTTGGAAAGAGAATTCTCATTTCGGAAGCTTAAAGTTGAAAGAATAAACTAGGATTAGAATTTTGAGTAAACAACCTCGGAATCGGGATCTGAAGGTTCCAGCAGGTTCGTATGATGATTTCGGACTTGGACGTATGCCTGGTTCGGGTATTGGATAACCCGGGAGCGTTTTGGCGCCTATTGTGGAAGTTAGCATTTTGGAAGAAATTTCTTAAGTTTGGCTTGAAGTGAATTTCAGTGTTATCGATGTCCGTTTGGAATTCCGAGTCTGGGAATAGCTCCGTATGGTGATTCTGGAGTCGGGAGCGCGATCGGAAGTGAATTCGAAGGTCCGTAGGTCATTTTGGAGCCATTTGGCTAAAGATAAAAATTTGAAGGTTTTTGAGAAGTTTGACCGGAGGTGGACTTTTTGATATCGGGGTCGGAATCCGATTCCGAAAGTTGGAGTAGGTCCGTAATGTCAAATATGACTTGTGCGCAAAGTTTGAGGTCAATCGGACGTGATTTGATAGGTTTAAGCATCGGAAGTAGTAGTTGGAACTTCTAAAGTTCATAAAGCTTGGATTGGGGGTCGATTCATGATTTTAGCGTTGTTTGACATGATTTGAGGCCTCGAGCAAGTCCATAATGTGTTTTGGGATTGGTTGGTAGGTTTAGTTGAGGTACCGGGGGCCTCGGGTGGATTCCGGATGGTTATCGGATCAAATTTTGAAGTTGAAGAATAGCTGAAGGTATGCTGCTTCTGTTATAACCGCATCTGCTGTTGTAGAACCGCAGAAGCAGTACCGCAGATGCGGTCAGTCCATCGCAGAAGCGGCCAAGGGCCAAGGCAAGGGAAATCGCAAAGGCGGCCCAGTCGCTGAAGCGGTTCCGTAGAAGCGGGACCCAGACCGCAGAAGCGGTCCAGGCATTTTTGGCCAGGTTCGCAGAAGCGATCCTAATTCCGTAGAAGCGGTTTTCGCAGAAGCGATCCTAATTCCATAGAAGCGGTCAGTGCACCACAGAAGCGGAAATAGCTGAAGCAGTGAGGTCTTTTAAGTTCGGGGTTGAGTTCATTTCAACCCCATTTTTCTTCCATTGGAGTCGATGGGGAGCAGCTTGGAGGTGCCATTTTCGTCACTTATCATGAGGGAAGTAATTTATAGCTTGGAGTTAAATAAAAGGTTTATATATGGATTTAGACTTGGAAAATTGTATAAATTTGAGGTTTTGGTGGAAAACCTAGAAAATTAGTAATCTTGGAATTTGAACACGATTTTGAGTATGGAATTGAGAGAAAATTATATATTTGAGTTCCTAAGGTCATGGGTAATCTTTATCTTCGAAAAATTTCAGATTCCGGGCACGTGGGCCCGAGGGCGTTTTGGTCAACTTTTCGATCAGAGTTAGGAATTGCTATAAATTAGGTTGTAATGAATATTTGAGCATATATTAATGGATTTGCGTAACCGTTGGCTAGTTTTAATGCATGGTGCATCAATTGGAGTCCCCGGAAGGGCGTGGATTGCCGGTTATGGATCTTCGGAGCGAGGTGAGTCTCCTTTCTAACCTTGTAAGAGGGAATTGTCCCCATAGGTGAAATAATTGATTATGTGCTCCTATTTGCGGGGGCTACGTACGCATGAGGTAACGAGAGTCCGTGCGTAGCTACTATTATGCTATTGTCCGGGTAGTTAGGGCCCAAAAGCATGTTATACTTGGATTATTCATGAACCCATTGATAGCTTGAATTGCTTAAATCACCTTGGTAAATGAATTTAAAAGGAGATTAAACATCATTTTTCCTGAATTGTTAAGAAGAGAAATTGTGTTATTTGGATAAATATTCCCGATAAGTTCTTAATTGATTGATTGAGCATGTATCTCTATATGTACCTGCGTCACATGCATGATTCGCGAGCAGGGTATGTGTTTATTTATGGAACGGGCCGAACGCCTCGGCAGATTAAATAGATGCATCTATAGGCGTGCCGTCGACCCTCGGCAAGTGCACAATTTATTTCTGTTGGATCGGGCCGTCGCCTCGGTGTGATTTGCGCATGTTATATTGTTGCTTGAGGATTTTAAATGTGAGATTTGTCCTTCGTGGCTTGATATAAATTAATAAGATAATAAAGAGTAAACCTTGAAAATCCTTGATTATTTGTTGAAGGTGTTTATTTGTTTTCTGGCTTCGTGAATTAGAACTGCTACATAAATCCATGATTTCCTCACATTTTTTGTATATTGTCAATTGACCACTAGTAAGTGTCGAAGTTGACCATCTCGTCTCTACTTCTTCGAGATTAGGCGGGATACTCATTGAGTACACGTTGTTTATGTACTCTTACTACACTTCTGTGCATTTTTGTTGCACAGGTATATTTATTTCTAGCAGCCCACTGGGCGTAGCAGCGCGGATGATTTGGGGCTAGGTGAGTTGCATTGTTCGAGGTGGCCTGCAGCTAGTATAGCCCTCTTCAGTACATTGTATTTATTTCCTGTCCATTGTATTCCGAACGGATGTTATATTTTATTTCCTTATCAGTAGATGCTCATGCACTTGTGACACCGGGTTCTGGGATGGTTTGAAATATTTGTATTAAATGCTTATTATTTAATTTGAATTGAAGCAGTTATCTTTTTACTTATGAAAAATTGAAGGGAAATCTTAGTTTTCAAGATTGTTAAAAACGAGAATTTGATTAAGTAATTTGGTTGGCTTGCCTGGCAGCAGTGTCCGGCGCCATCACGACCCTTAGTGGATTTTGGGTCGTGACAACATGGTATTAGAGCACTAGGTTCCTAGTGTCTCACGAGTCATGAGCAAGTCTAGTAGAGTCTCGGGGATCGGTATGGAGACGTCTGTACTTATCCTCGGGAGGCTGCAGGACTGTTAGGAGTACTTCCCTTCTTGATTCCCTATCGTGCGATTCGATCCTTGGAGGCGTATGCCTTTAATTCATTCCTACTCAATCTTACGCAACGCGAACCGCTCGTTATAAATCGAAAATTGAAGAAACCGTAATGGTACTACAAATGTGATACGGGATGTTTCTCCCGGTATAGCTGATCGGATTATTATCTTCGCTTTATCGAAGAATATTTTAATGTTTCAGCTTAGTAACGGTACTTCTGAGGGCTTTGGGGCTAGGCAGAAGTTGCCATGATGCCTATGAATGACTGTTCCGCAGTAGTGATATGATGGTAGGATGTTTGCCCATGTGTCGGGGCGGTGAATGACTTGAAGGGAGGGTTACTCAGTGCTTAATCAAGAGATTCAATATTTTATTCCCGGCAGGGGAAAGGCAAGCGGACTAAGAATGGTCAGATGTGGGCTGGTGGAAGTAATGAGACTTGGTATTTGCAAGCGGAGCTTTCTTCTATGATGGGGTGTCGTTGTCCTAATTGAACGTACTAAGTTTGTCGGTGTTATGATCTTCTACAATTTGCCTTTGGAGCAGGACATTGCAGGTCAGTATTGAAGAAGCGACTGTTAGATGTTGCGAGGTAAGGTAGTTCAGGGTTGAATCAGCATTTATAATATTGGCAGCTCGAGAGAGATGATCTCTGGCAAATTTAAGGTTAGTAGCGATTTGGGGATTCAAGTGCTACGAAGATAGATTTTATTAAGGCAATAACTGAGCAGCAAAGGATGAAGAAAGATGTGTGGAAAGTGTCAGACGGTGACTAAAATTCCTAGAAGGCTAGGTGTGTGAAGCAAAGGTCAAGTAATTGATTAAAGAAGTGAGTTTGCCCAAAGTGGGAGAGTGGCGGATGTTGCATATGGGCTTGGTGGTAGGATGATTACGCACCTTAAGCAAAGTCTGGAATGATTTGGGATTATAGTGGCTGGCGATTAAAGCCTACGGATCAATTAGAAGTATGGGCTATCGTGCGGCAGGAGATTTGATATAACAGGACGGAGCTTCATGAATGGAGAAGGATACAACATAACTTGGGATTGGAGGAATATTGCCGCGCAATTAATTGATGTCCACGAGGGGTGAATGGACTTGTGCAGATGGAGAGTGGGCTCGGACTCAGGATGGGTTATTGATGTCGTAGTAATTGTACCCCCGCGCAGTAGCATTGGAAGATGTCGGGGAGCGGGTTCCACAAGTGGGTTATTCCCTGTGAACAGGTTAGCGGTCGCGTGGTTGGCGAGACTTTTGCGAAGAATTCTATCGGTTATCAACGAAGAGATCGGTTGTGCGAATGTGGTTGATGATTCAGAGTATAAAAAGGGGGTTTTACAGAAAGAATCCGAAAATTTAGGCGGTTGATTGCGCAAGGTTGTGTCAATAGGAGATTAAGAATCCTGGTAAATTCCAGAGTTGTGTAATAGTGGCTTCGAGCTAAGTGGGAGAGTCCCACCGCCTATGATGGGGTTGCATGGTTAATTACTTGCGAGGTTTCCGGTGATTAGCATATTGATGGGTTATTTCAGCTACGGAAAAGGAACCTAAGTGGTAATTCGAGCTATTAAATTGTCGAAATGCATGCTATGGTTGGCCTTATTGGCTCATGTTCAGACTTGGGTAAAGATTCAGGAGTTATGCCTTGTATAAATGCGGGTTTCAAAGGAAGTGATTCCGCCGGGTGCCTCGTCGAGAGGGTATTCACGCATTATAAGGTTTATGAAGTTGATGATATTCGGGACCAAGTCAGAGCGGGTGGCTCTCAGTAACGGTCCTAATGGATTCAAAAGAGGTAAAGTATGGTGCCTAATGATTTCGAGCCTATAAGTACAGTTAAGAATCAAGCTTGCAGCAGCTTATGAGTGGGGGCTCAGAATGTTCTATGATGTTTTGACTTGCAGTGTAGCTCTTGAGAGAAAGATGAGAAAGGACTTCGGATTCGTAGAAGGATTAGCAGAATGGGCATATCAGTTGAGGGTGCGAATATGCACGCAAGGAAGGTATGAAGTGGTTCGCGGGATTCGGGACGGCATGGTCTCGTGATTCGAGGTCACTCGAGATGGGTGCAGATGGAGTATGTATGTGTTGGATGGAGTTAGTATTATCTCTAAGGCAATCAAGGATAAATTGGAAGAAGGCAGATTGATTAGCCATAGTTGAATTTGGCGTATTGGTGTTAGGGATCAGTCTTCAGCGTGATCGAGTTATGCGAGTGAGTTGTAACGGTACGTATCAGGCTTGTCAGCCGCCATAATTGATGTCATTCAGAAGCATTCTGCTGTTATGGCTTGTTGTGTGGAAGCAGATTCTGGAAGGGCTATGGTGGCTTAGACCACTACTTAGAGATTTGCATATTCTACGGTTATGAAAATTTGCCTGTGTGCTGCTATGGTTCTCCTGAAGTGAGTTAAGTGGAAAGCTTTTATGTGGTGAAATGTAAATCTAACAGTGGTTTCGCAGCTATGATGAGGAACGAGTTCTATCGTATATTGGCATGTTAAATGCAGCAAGTGGTATGGAATCTGAAGTGAAGATCAAGGTAGCAGTTCGGTGTCGACAAGGATGTCACGAGCTCGGATGAGCAGGAAAGAAGTTTCGATGTTTAAGGTAAGTTGGTATTGTCTTCAGCGTCACCTGAGACCGGTGTTTTCTAAAAAGGGCTTTATGCACTTAGTGTGCTTGTGACCTATATTCGGTATATTATTGAAATGAGCAATCTAGCTCGGTGCGTATCTCCTTATGCGAGTTTTATGGGTGGATCGGGTGGCACGCCGCCATGGTTATGTTGTTCGGATCGGGTGCGCGCCGCAACAGTGTGAAGCTGAGCACAGTTCCCCGTATCTGTTTTTATTTGTTTTTTTTCCTATTTTACGAGGAAAGCTTATATTAGCTGTGTGCCCGCATCGCATGTATGATTCGCGAGCAGGGTGTTTGTTTAATTAAGTCGACGGCGTCGCATGTATGATTCACGAGCGGTGTAGTTGAATCTCCTTCTCAAAGTTTGTTTTCCTTTTGTATCGCGTTCGAATTGGTAGCCTATTGGCACATTGTGGCATAATATGAGAGTTTCGATTATGTCCGGGGTGGCTTATTGCCTGAGCGGTTCGTACCGGGTGAGATGGAATCATTCGATTCAGGATCAGTGCAATCTGACTATATGGAATATATTAAGGAGCAAAGGTCATGATTTGGTTCAGAATATGGTAATGTATCTTGTCAGAAGTATAGACTCAATGATGGGTTAACTCGGCAGTTGATTATGAATTTCTGCACATCTTTTCCGCTGTGGTGGTATTGTGAGAGTTAGGGTAAGACCTGTGTATGTCATGGGGTGCAATGGGAGCATCAGATTCGTGGAATTTCGACTTAGTTGATCAGAAAATGTTATTGTGGTCCGGTGAGTAAAATGATGCAAGGTGTGAATTCAGCAAAGTTATGAAGTCATGTTTGGGTATAGCGTGTGGTGGTTGATACGGTGTTCGTATGTTGGAAACAGTCCTGACAGAGAATTTCGGATGTTGGAATTAGGCTCTAAGGCCTATCTGCTTGAATAAAAGGAAATATCTTCAGAATTGATCGAGCGAATGCGCTCAACTGAGTTGTGGTAGCACGGGAAGGTGCATGAGGTGTTAAACAGTAATTTCAGACTACTTCAGTGTAGTTCTCAGCACGTTCGAGGACGAACGTATGTTTAAGTGGGAGAGAATGTAACGACCCGACCGGTCGTTTTGAGTTCTAGCGCTCCGTTCAACAGCCCGAGGCCATGAGTAGCTTCATTTTAGGTATTATGACTTGTACGCGTGGTCGGAATTGAATTTCGGGAAGTCCAGAGTTGATTTGGAAAGAGAATTCTCATTTCGGAAGCTTAAAGTTGAAAGAATGAACTAGGATTGGAGTTTTGAGTAAACGACCTCGAAATCGGGATCTGAAGGTTCCAGCAGGTTCGTATGATGATTTCGGACTTGGGAGTATGCCCGGTTCGGGTTTTGGATAACCCGGGAGCGTTTTGGCGCCTATTATGGAAGTTAGCATTTTGGAAGAAATTTCTTAAGTTTGGCTTGAAGTGCATTTCAGTGTTATCAATGTCCGTTTGGGATTCCGAGTCTGGGAATAGCTCCGTATGGTGATTCTGGAGTCGAGAGCGCGATCGGAAGTGAATTTGGAGGTCCGTAGGTCATTTTGGAGCCATTTGGCTAAAGATATAAATTTGAAGGTTTTTGAGAAGTTTGACCGGAGGTGGACTTTTTGATATCGGAGTCGGAATCCGATTCCGAAAGTTGGAGTAGGTCCGTAATATCAAATATGACTTGTGCGCAAAGTTTGAGGTCAATCGGACGTGATTTGATAGGTTTAAGCATCGAAAGTAGAAGTTGGAAGTTCTAAAGTTCATAAAGCTTGGATTGGGGGTCGATTCATGATTTTAGCGCTGTTTGATATGATTTGAGGCCTCGAGCAAGTCCGTAATGTGTTTTGGGATTGGTTGGTAGGTTTGGTTGAGGTCCCGGGGGCCTCGGGTGGATTCCGGATGGTTATCGGATCAAATTTGGAAGTTGAAGAATAGCTAAAGGTATGCTGCTTCTGTCATAACTGCATCTGCAGTTCTAGAACCACAGAAGTGGTACCGCAGATGCGGTCAGTCCACAGCAGAAGCGGCCAAGGGCCAGGCCAAGGGAAACCGCAAAGGCGACCCAGTTTTCGCTGAAGCGGTTCCGCAGAAGCGGGACCCAGACCGCAGAAGCGGTCCAGGCATTTTGGGCCAGGTTCGCAGAAGAGATCCTAATTCCGCAGAAGCGGTTTTCGCAGAAGCGGTCAGTGCACCACAGAAGCGGAAATAGCTGAAGCAGTGAGGTCTTTTAAGTTCGGGGTTGAGTTCATTTCAACCCCATTTTTCTTCCATTGGAGTCGATGGGGAGCAGCTTGGAGGTGCCATTTTCTCACTTGTCATGAGGTAAGTAATTTATGCTAGCTTGGAGTTAAATACAAGGTTTATATATGGATTTAGACTTGGGAAAATTGTATAAATTTGAGGTTTTGGTGGAAAACCTAGAAAATTAGTAGTCTTGGAATTTAGCCACGATTTTGAGTATGGAATTGAAAGAAAATTATATATTTGAGTTCCTAAGGTCATGGGTAATCTTTATCTTCGAAAAATTTCGGATTCCGGGCACGTGGGCCCGAGGGCGTTTTGGTCAACTTTTCGATCGGAGTTAGGAATTGCTATAAATTAGGTTGTAATGAATATTTGAGCATATATTAATGGATTTGCGTAACCGTTGGCTAGTTTTGGAGCATGATGCATCAATTGGAGTCCCCGGAAGGGCGTGGATTGCCGGTTATGGATCTTCGGAGCGAGGTGAGTCTCCTTTCTAACCTTGTAAGAGGAAATTGTCCCCATAGGTGAAATAATTGATTATGTGCTCCTATTTGCGGGGGCTATGTACGCACGAGGTGACGATAGTCCGTGCGTAGCTACTATTATGCTATTGTCCGGGTAGTTAGGGCCCAAAAGCATGTTATACTTGGATTATTCATGAACCCATTGATAGCTTGAATTGCTTAAATCACCTTGGATTAGTAAATGAATTTAAAAGGAGATTAAACATCATTTTTCCTGAATTGTTAAGAAGAAAAATTGTGTTATTTGGATAAATATTCCCGATAAGTTCTTAATTGATTGATTGAGCATGTATCTCTATGTGTACCTGCGTCGCATGCATGATTCGCGAGCAGGGTATGTGTTTATTTATGGAACGGGCCGAACGCCTTGGCAGATTAAATAGATGCATCTATAGGCGCGCCGTCGACCCTCGGCAAGTGCACAGTTTATTTCTGTTGGATCGGGCCGTCGCCTCGGTGTGATTTGCGCATGTTATATTGTTGCTTGAGGATTTTAAATGTGAGATTTGTCCTTCGTGGCTTGATATAAATTGATAAGATAATAAAGAGTAAACCTTGAAAATCCTTGATTATTTGTTGAAGGTGTTTATCTGTTTTCTGGCTTCGTGAATTAGAACTGCTACATAAATCCATGATTTCCTCACATTTTTAGTATATTGTCAATTGACCACTAGTAAGTGTCGAAGTTGACCATCTCGTCTCTATTTCTTCGAGATTAGGCGGGATACTCATTGAGTACACGTTGTTTACGTACTCTTACTACACTTCTGTGCATTTTTGTTGCACAAGTATATTTATTTCTAGCAGCCCACTGGGTGTAGCAGCGCGGATGATTTGGGGCTAGGTGAGTTGCATTATTCGAGGCGGCCCGCAGCTTGTATAGCCCTCTTCAGTACATTGTATTTATTTCCTGTCCATTTTGTTCCGGACGGATGTTGTATTTTATTTCCTTATCAGTAGATGCTCATGCACTTGTGACACCGGGTTCGGGATGGTTTGAAATATTTTGTATTAAATGCTTATTATTTAATTTGAATTGAAGCAGTTATCTTTTTTACTTATGAAAAATTGAAGAAAAATCTTAGTTTTCCCCCACGAACTCAAATATGTAATTTGTTTTGAAATCGGACCTCAAATTGAGGTCCAAATCCCCAATTTTGAAAAACCTAGATTCTACCCAAAACCTCCAATTTCACCCATGAAAATCATTGATTTTAAGTGGAAAACATGTTAAATGATGTTAAAGATTGAAAGAAATGAGTAAAAATCAACTTACATATGATTTGGAAGAAGTCTTGGTCTTGGAAAATCGCCCATAGAGGTTTGTGTTTTGAAAGAATGTTAAAATGGCTCAAAAATTCGGCTAAGTGTAAAATATGCAGGCCTCAGATGTGGGAAATGCGAAGGTGGGTTCGCATTTACGAACCCTGCAGGTTTGGGAAATGCGAAGGTGAGCTCGCATTTGCGAACTCTGAAGGATCTGGGGTGTTTCGCATTTGCGAGCTAATGTGTCGCATTTGCGACATGCCCTTTTCGCATTTGCGATGGAAAAGTCGCATTTGCGACCCCCCCCCCCCCTTAGTTTCGCATTTGCGAACAACATGATCGCATTTGCGATCAGTAGGCCAAAGTCCCAGGCTTCGCAATTGCGATGCAGTACTCGCATTTGCGAGCTCGCAATTGCGAGAGGCACTTCGCAATTGCGAAGATCACAGAAGAAGCATACCAGATTTTTATCAGGTTCAAAAATGCAATCCGTGGCCTATCCAAAACTCACCCGAGCCCTCGGGGCTCCAAACAAAATATGCACACAACCTCGAAAACATCCTATGGACTTATCTGTGCGATCAAATCGCCAAAATAACATCATATACATCGAATCAAGCCTCAAAACTCATGATTTCTTCCAATTTTTCTTAGAACATAAAATTTCCATTTTTAGGTCCGAAACATGTCAAACGACGTCCGTTTTCAACCAAACTTTACAGAAAGCGCTTAAACCACATATCAGACTTATACCGGCCGCCGGAACCAAAATACGAGCCCGATACCATAGTCTTTTAATCAAATTTCATTTTCATTTTCCTTAATCATATCCAGAAAACAATTTCACACAAAAATTCATTTCTCGGGCTTGGGACCTCGGAATTCGATTAAAATGCAATCCGTGGCCTATCCAAAACTCACCCGAGCCCTCGGGGCTCCAAACCAAATATGCACACAACCTTGAAAACATCCTATGGACTTATCCGTGCGATCAAATCGCCAAAATAACATCATATACATCGAATCAAGCCTCAAAACTCATGATTTCTTCCAATTTTTCTTAGAACATAAAATTTCCATTTTTAGGTCCGAAACACGTCAAACGACGTCCGTTTTCAACCAAACTTTACAGAAAGCGCTTAAACCATATATAAGACTTGTACCGGCCGCCGGAACCAAAATACGAGCCCGATACCATAGTCTTTTAATCAAATTTCATTTTCATTTTCCTTAATCATATCCAGAAAACAATTTCACACAAAAATTCATTTCTCGGGCTTGGGACCTCGGAATTCGATTCCGGGCATACGTCCAAGCCCCATATTTTTCTACGCACCCACCGGGACCGTCAAATCACGGGTCTGGGTCCGTTTACCCAAAATGTTGACCGAAGTCAAATTTATTCATATTAATATCAAAATTTAGCATTTTTCACACAGGATTCATATTTAAGCTTTCCGGCTACGCGCCCGGATTGCGCGCGCAAATCGAGGCAACCCTAATTGAGGTTTTCAAGGTCTTGGGAGTACAGAATGGGAAAGAAACAAGTGATGACCCCTTTAGGTCATCACAGTCATAGTCATTCAACAACTCTAACCACCTCCTCTGGCGCAAATTTAGATCCTTTTGCTTGAACAAGTGCTGCAAACTCCGGTGGTCAGTATAGATCTCACAAGGCACACCGTACAAATAATGACGCCAGATCTTCAAGGCATGAACAATAGCAGCTAACTCAAGGTCGTGGACAGGGTAATTCTTCTCGTGTATCTTCAACTGTCTAGACGCGTAGGCAATAACTCTACCGTTCTGCATCAACACCGCTCCAAGGCCAACCCGTGAGGCATCACAATAAACTGTATAAGACCCCGAACCAGTAGGCAATATCAAAATAGGGGTTGTAGTCAAAGCTGTCTTGAGCTTCTGAAAGCTCGCCTCACACTCCTCTGTCCACTGAAATGGGGCACCCTTCTGGGTCAATCTAGTCATAGGGGCTGTAATTGATGAAAATCCCTCCACGAAACGACGGTAAGCCCGCCAAACCAAGGAAACTGCGAATCTCTGTAGCTGAGGACGGCCTGGGCCAACTATGCACGGCCTCTATCTTCCTTGGATCCACCCGAATGCCCTCACTCGAAATTACGTGGCCTAAGAATGCCACCGAACTCAACCAAAACTCACATTTTGAGAACATTTCATATAACTTCTTCTCTCTCAGGGTTTGAAGCACTGTCCTCAGGTGCTGCTCATGATCTACCCGACTCCGGGAATACACCAGAATATCATCAATAAAGACAATAACAAACGAATCCAGATATGGCCTGAAAACACTGTGCATCAAATGCATGAAAGCTGCTGGGGCATTGGTCAGCCCAAATGACATAACAAGGAACTCGTAATGACCATACCGAGTCCTGAAGGCAGTCTACGGGATATTTGGCTCCCGAATCTTAAACTGATGGTAACCTGAGCGCAAGTCAATCTTAGAAAACACATGTGCGCCCTAAAGCTGGTCAAACAGATCATCAATACGAGGCAAAGGATAACGGTTCTTCACTGTAACCTTGTTCAACTGGCGATAATCAATACACATGCGCATAGAGCCATCCTTCTTCTTCTTCACAAACAAGACGGGAGCACCCCACGGTGAAACACTAGGTCGAATAAAACCCTTATCAAGCAACTCCTACAATTGATCCTTCAACTCCTTCAACTCAGGAGGAGCCATACGATACGGAGGAATGGAAATGGGCTGAGTGACCGGCAATAGATCAATGCCAAAATCAATATCTCTATCGGGCGGCATGCCCGGAAGATCAGCTGGAAACACATCGGGATAATCCCGTACCACTGGGACTGAATCAACCGAAGGGGTATCAGCACTGGCATCTCTCACATAGGCTAAATATGCGGCGCACCCCTTCCCAACCATATGCTGAGCTTTAAGGAAAGAGATAACTCTACTGGGAGTGTGATCTAAGGTACCACTCCACTAAACACGCGGAATACCTGGCATAGCCAGCGTCACGGTCTTGGCGTGACAATCAAGAATAGCAAAATGGGGCGACAACCAGTCCATGCCCAAAATGATGTCAAAATCCACCATACCGAGTAACAATAAATCCACCCTGGTCTCAAGACCACGAATAGTAACCAAACATGACCGATAAACGCAGTCCACCACAAGAGAATCCCCCACAGGAGTAGAAACATAAACGGGGGAACTCAAGGAATCCCGAGGCATACCCAAATGCGGGGCAAAGTAAGAAGACACATAAGAATAAGTAGAGCCCGGATCGAATAGAACCGATGCCTCTCTGTGATAGACCAGTATAATACCTGTAATGACAGAGTCGGAGGCAACAACCTCGGTACGAGCAGGAATAGCATAATATCTAGCCCGGCCCCTCTCTCGAGAGCGACCTCTATCTCCCCGACCTCCGCCCCTAGCCGGCCGGGCAGGTGGGGTAGCAGCTGGAGCTATAATCATGGCCTGAGAACTCTGTTGAGCACGCTGTGGCTGAGAAGTCTATGGGGGTGCACTCCTCCCAAGTCTAGGGCAATCCCTGACCACATGGCGTGTATCACCACACTCGAAACAGGCTCTGGGAGGACGCGGTGGCTGGGACTAGCTGGGGCCAAGTCTACTGGACTGACCTTTGGAAGTACCCCGCGCAGGAGGCGCGCTAGAAACTGGAGGTGCATAGTAAGGCTCCTGAGGTGTAGGCGGAGCTGGAGCACTGTTGGCTGCTAGAAGAGCTGAATGAACGGGGCGACCCACATAACCCCTACCATAACGACCTACTGCTGGGGTACGGGCACCAGAGTAGTGACCCGACTCTCGAGACCTCTTGGCCTCCCTCTCCCCTCGCTCCCTGGCGAGCATACCCTCAATCCTCCTAGCAATGCTCACTACCTGCTGATAAGGAATGTCCATCTCCAACTCTCGAGCTATGCTAGATCTGATGGGTGGCATAAGACCCTCAATTAACCTGCGAACTCTCTCCCGAACTGTAGCAACCAAGGCCGGTGCATGCCTGGCCAACCTGGTATAGCGGATAGCATACTCCGAAACGGTCATAGCACCCTGGCGCAAATGCTCAAACTCTGCGCGCCATGCGCCCCTGAGACTCTGGCAGACAAACTCTCTCATGAACATATCTGAGAACTGGGTCTAGGTCAGTGAGGCAGCCTCTGCTAGACTATCTATCTCATAAGTGCGAAGAATGCGGTGACACTCCTCTAGAAATCCCAAGGCATCGTCTGATGCTAATCTACTGAATACCGGGGGATCGTACTTCTTGAACCTCTCAAGTCTACGCTGCTCGTCCTCTAAAGCAGCTGACCCGTCCTCGGGCTGAACTGGCGCTGCAGGCGGTGTGGGAATAATCTCGGGAGCCTTCTCAACATGCACTCGCTGCTCTGGAGTGCGGACGGCGGGAGTCTGCGCTCCTCCCCCGGCCTGGGGTGTGGCTGCAGCAAGGGGAAGCAACCCTGCCTGAGCCAAGGTGGTGTACATACTCATGAACTGAGCCAAGTTCTCCTGAAGAGCTGGAGTAGTAGTGGCAGTAGTAGGTGTGCCAGGTGCCTGGGCTCCGACTGGATCTGCTGGTGGTGCCTCGGCGGCAGCTCGCGCAGGTGCTCTGGCTGCACCACGTGCGCGTCCTCGACCTCTACCCCGGCTCCGGCCTCTGACGGCTGCAGTAGGGGGCGCGAGTGCCTGATCGTCCCGAGTAGCGCGTGTCCTCACAATCTGTGAGGGAATAGAAGACAGAAGTTTAGAATTTGTGGTGTTAAAATACCGCACGATAAGGAAATCAATGAAGTGGAAATTTTCCTAACAGTTACATAGCCTCTCGTAGATAAGTACAGACGTCTCCATACCGATCAGCGAGACTCTAATAAACCGGCCTGTGTCCCGTGACTCCTATGAACCTAGAGCTCTGATACCAACTTGCCACGACCCCAGTTCGCCCTCCGTGAACATGTCGTGATGGCACCTAGTTCCTATAACTAGGTAAGCCTAACAATGCGGAAAAACAACATAGCTTGCGGAATAATTAATTAAACTGAACAACTAAAAGAAAACTATATATAAATGCTGCTCGGCATATACAACTCAAAATGCGAAGTCTACAATAACACCCCAAAACCCGAAAACTCACGGGAACACAAGCTAACGAAAAACATTATACGGCTCTAATCTCCAGAATGTCTAAAACAAAAGTACGAAGGAAGGCTAAATACTACAGATAGAGTAAGAAGGAGACTCCTTGGTCTGCGGACGCTGCAAAAGTACCTCAAAGTCTCCGTAGCTCTCCCTGCCTCAAGGATGGTGCGCTTGAGAAGAAGTACCTGGGTTTGCACATGAAAAACATGCGCAGAAGAGGCATGAGTACACCACAGCAGTACTCAGTAAGTGCCAAGCCTAACCTCGGTTGGGTAGTGACGAGGAAGGTCAGGGCCCTACTGAGATATAACATAATAAATGGCAAGATGAGNAATGCCAAAATCAATGTCTCTATCAGGCGGCATGCCCGGAAGATCAGCTGGAAATACATCGGGATAATCCCGTACCACTGGAACAGAATCAACAGAAGGGGTATCAACACTAACATCTCTCACATAAGCCAAATAAGCGGCACACCCCTTCTCAACCATGCGTTGAGCTTTAAGAAAAGAGATAACTCTACTGGGAGTGTGATCTAAAGTACCACTCCACTCAACACGCAGGATACCTGGCATAGCCAGCGTCACGGTCTTGGCGTAACAATCAAGAATAGCAAAATGGGGCGACAACCAGTCCATGCCCAAAATAATGTCAAAATCCACCATACCGAGTAACAATAAATCCGCTCTGGTCTCAAAACCACGAATAGTAACCAAACATAACCGATAAACGCGGTCCACAATAAGAGAATCCCCCACAGGAGTAGAAACACAAACGGGGCACTCAAAGAATCCCGAGGCACACCCAAATAAGGAGCAAAGTAAGAAGACACATAAGAGTAAGTAGAGCCCGGATCGAATAGAACCAATGCCTCTCTGTGACAAACCAATATAATACCTGTAATGACGGAGTCGGAGGCAACAGCCTCAGTGCGAGCAGGAATACAATAATATCTGGCCCGGCCCCTCTCTCGAGGGCGACCTCTATCTCCCCGACCTCCGCCCCTAGCCGGCTAGGCAGGTGGGGTAGCAGCTGGAGCTGTGACCATGGCCTGAGAACTCTGAGGAGCACGCTGTGGCTGAGCAGTCTGTGAAGATGCACCCCTACCAAGTCTGGGGCAATCCCTCACCAAGTGACGTGTATCACCACACTCGTAACAAGCTCTGGGAGGACGCGGTGCCTGTGACTGACTAGGGCCAGGTCTGCTGGACTGACCTCTGGAAGCACCCCGCGCAGGAGGCGCGCTAGAAACTGGAGGTGCATAGTAAGGCTCCTGAGGTGTAGGCGGAGCTGGAGCACTGCCGGCTGCTGGAAGAGCTGAATGAACTGGGCGACCCGCATAACCTCTGCCATAACGACCTGCTGATGGGGTACAGGCACCAAAGTAGTGACCCGACTCTCGATACCTCTTGGCCTCCCTCTCCCCTCGCTCCCTAGCGAGTATACCCTCAATCCTCCTAGCAATGCTCACTACCTGCTGATAAGGAATGTCCATCTCCAACTCTCGAGCTATGCTAGATCTGATGGGTGGAATAAGACCCTCAATGAACCTGTGAACTCTCTCCCGAACTGTAGCAACCAAAGCCGGTGCATGCCTGGCCAATCTGGTATAACGGATAGCATACTCTGAAACGGTCACAGCACCCTGGCGCAAATGCTCAAACTCTGCGCGCCATGCGTCCCTGAGACTCTGGGGGACGAACTCTCTCATAAACATATCCGAAAACTGGGTCCAAGTTAGTGAAGCAACCTCGACTGGACTGTCTATCTCATAAGTGCGCCACCAATCATAGGCGTCTCCCCGAAGCTAAAAAGTAGTGAAAGAAACCCCGCTGGACTCCACTATGCCCATAGTGCGAAGAATACGATGACACTCCTCTAGAAATCCCAAGGCATCGTCTGATGCTAATCCACTGAACATTGGGGGATCATACTTCTTGAACCACTCAAGTCTCCGCTGCTCGTCCTCTGAAGCAGCTGACCCATCCTCGGGCTGAACTGGCACTGCAGGCGGTGGGGGAATAATCTCGGGAGCCTGCTCAACCTGCACTCGCTGCTCTGGAGTGCGGATGGCGGGAGTCTGTGCTCCTCCCCCGGCCTGGGATGTGGCTGCAGCAAGGGGAAGCAACCCTGCCTAAGCTAAGGTGGTGTACATGCTCATGAACTGAGCTAAAGTCTCCTGGAGCGCTGGAGTAGTAGTGGCAGTAGTAGGTGTGCTAGGTGCCTGGGCTCCGGCTGGATCTGCTGGTGGTACCTCGGCGGCAGCTCGCGCAAGTGCTCTGGCTGCACCACGTCCGCGTCCTCGACCTCTACCCCGGCCCCGGCCTCTGACGGCTGCAGTAGGGGGCGCGGGCTCCTGATCATCCCGTGTAGCACGTGTCCTCACCATCTATGAGAGAATAGAAGACAGAAGTTTAGAACTGATGTCAAAATTATCGCATGACAAGGAATTCAAATGAAATGAAGATTTTTCCTAAACAGTTACATAGCCTCTCGTAGATAAGTATAGACGTCTCCGTACCGATCAGCGAGACTCTAATAAACCGGCCTGTGTTCCGTGACTCCTACGAACCTAGAGCTCTGATACCAACTTGTCACGACCCCAGTTCACCCTCCATAAACATGTCGTGATGGCACCTAGTTCCTACAACTAGGTAAGCCTAACAATGCGAAAATTAATATAACTTGCGGAAACATTTAATTAAATTAAGCAAAACTAGAAGAAAACGGTATATAAGTGCCACCTGGCATGTACAACTCAAAAATAAATCGCGGAAGTCTAAAATCTCATCCCAAAACCCGGAAACTCACGGGAACCACAGGCTAATAGAGATGTAATATGCTGCTCTAACTCCAGAATGTCTAAACAACTGAAAGAAAAGGATAGATTAACTACTAAAGCTGGAACAGAACAGAGACTCCTGGTCTGCGGACGCGGCAGATATACCTCGAAGTCTCCGCTAGATCTCTCCGCCTCGAGGATAGTACGCCTGAGTGGAGGTACCTGGATCTGCAAATGAAAAACATGCGTAGGAAGGGCATGAGTACACCACAGCGGTACTCAGTAAGTGCCAAGCCTAACCTCGGTTGGGTAGTGACGAGGAAGGTCAGGGCCCTACTGAGATAAAATATAATAATAAATTAACAGTATGAAAAACTGACAGTAATAATGAGTACAGCAGTGAGATAAGNGTATGTGGTGAGTTAGAGTTGATTCGTATGGTTTTGATAGAAATGAGACACTTAGTCTCTTTTAAGAAGGCTTAAGTTGGAAAAGTCAACCGGACGTTGACTTATGAGTTTAAGGGCACGAATGTGATTTCCGGTGATTCGGTTAGCTTTGGGAGATGATTTGTGACTTGGGAGCGTAATCGGAATTTATTTTGGAGGTCCGGGGTAGAATTAGGCTTGAATTGGCGAAGTTAGTATTTTGGCGAATTCCGATTGATAGGCGAGATTTTGATATAGGGGTCGGAATGAAATTCCGAGAGTTGCAGTAGCTCCGTTATGTCATTTGGGATGTGCGTGCAAAGTTTCAGATCATTTGGATGAGGTTTGGTAGACTTTTTGATCGAAAGTGCATTTCGGAAGTCTTTGAAGAACTTAGGCTTGAATCCGATGTGATTTGATAGTTTTAGCGTTGTTTGATGTGTTTTGATGATTGGAACAAGTTTGAATGATGTTAATGGATATGTCCGTGCTTTTGGTTGAGGTCCCGGGGGCCTCGGGTGAGTTTCGGGGTGGTTTCGGACCATTTCTAGGCCATTTTTAACTGCTGGTTTTTGGCTACAGCAGTGTTCTATGCGATCGCAGGGAACTGGTCGCGATCGCGGTGAGTAAAATGTGAGAAACGTGCCAATAAATCGCGATCGCGGAGAAGAAATATTCTGTTGCGTTGATCCCACTTCGGAAGCTTATATCTCACAATCTATAAGGAATTTGAAGATGATCCAAAAATGAAAATTGTAGCCCTTTGTGTCTAGTTTTTAGAAATGTAAATTAATTGGAATTTAAAGTTGTGTACAAAAAGTTATGGTAGTTACGCTATAGGCTGCCCGGGAAGGTCTCTAATACATAGGGATGACTTTGGAAGCTTATATCTCGCAATGTATAACGAGTCAGGAAATGAGCAACATATGAAATTATAGCCCTATGTGTCTAGTTTCCAAAACATCAAACCATTCGTAATTTGGAGTTGTGTGCAAAAAGTTATGACCACTATACTGGAGGCTGTCTGGAAGAGCTGGGAACTGTTCATCGCGATCGCGAAGCATTGTCCGCGATCGCGAGAGTAAATACCTGGGCAGAATGTTTTAAAACACGTCAGTCTCGATTTTGGGGTCATTTTACACCCATAATTGCTCGTTTTTGGAGATTCTTGAAGGAGATTAACGAGGGATTTAAGGGGGAACGTTTAGAGGTAAGTTTCTTGGACTCAAAACTCGTTTTTATTGTGAAATCCATTTAGGAAATTATTGAATTTTTGCTAAAATGGAGGAATAGGGCTTGGAATTTTCAAATTTTTAAATTGGGATTTGAAGGGTCAATTGTGGATGGATTTTGATGTTCTTAGTATGTATGAACTCGTGAGGAGATAAGGAATCCGGTGTTGTGAATTTTGTAATTTTTCGAGAAGAGGGCCCGGGGCTCGGGTTTTGCCAACTTCGTGATTTTCGATGTTTTTCGAGTCTTTTCGATTGGGTTATGTTTCCTTAGCATATTGTGATGTATTCGCTCTGATTTTGGTTAGATTCGACATGCGTGGAGGCCGATTTGAGGGGCAAAGGCGTCGCGGGCTAGAGATTTCACCGGTTCGAGGTGAGTAATGATTGTAAATGATATCTTGAGGGTTTGAAACCCCGGATTTGCACCCATAGTGCTATAATGAGGTGACTTGCACCCAGATAGAGAGCGTGGGGTAGAGCACCGTTGGGGATTGTGACTTGGTCCGTCCCGGTTGTTGATTTTACCGCGTATTTCGCTATGACTTGTTGTTTTTCACTAGGACTTGGGCTTATTGCCGACTGTTTGAACTCCCTATGAGCTATCATCACTGTTTTCCTCACTATTTGAAATATTATTTGAACTCAGTCCATTGTCATTACACTGTTTCATGAACTCAGCTATATTTTTACTCAACCTCGAGTTTTAACTGATATTTGAACTACTGTTTGAGCTGAGCATTATTGTGTCTTTACTGATGCCCGAGGGGCTTATGATTATTTTTGGACTGATTGAGGCCGAGGGCCATATGTGAGGATATGCTGAGTGATGTGAGGAGGCTTTCAGGCCTCGAGTGTATTGTGAGGAGGCTTTCAGGCCTCGAGTGTATTGTGAGGAGGCTTTCAGGCATCGAGTGTGCTGTGAGAAGGCTTTCAGTCCTCATGTTGATATGTACAGGCTTTCAGGACTTATGATGATATAGCGCTTGGGCTGTAGGAGCCCTTCCGGAGTCTGCACACCCACAGTGAGCGCGGGTACCCATCTAGAGCGGTTAAATTTTAGACAGTGGTAACAATGACACTGTCATACGCATTTTGGTCAGGTAACAATGACTGACCAGTCAGGTAACAATGACTGACCAGTGGTAACAATGGCACTGTAATACGCGTTTTGGTTAGGTAACAATGGCTGACCGCTCAGGTAACAATGACTGACTAGTAACGAAAATCATGCCCGAGGGGGGAACTTTTATGTGCTCATCTTGCATACTTATTTGCATTTTTACCTGCTATGCTGTGGTATTTGTGCCCGAGGGGCGGATTTTCTGTGCTAATCAGCACTAACTATTTTGAACAGCTTTTGTAATTATTGAAAGGACTATTTTCAAAAGAGATTTGAACTGAGCCGAAACATTCCTAAAGAGTTCTCTGATGTCACTGTTTTCTCGAAAATTGTACCCCGCTTCTGTACAGCCCGTTTGTTGCTTTACGTGATTTCTTGCTGCTCAGTTATTATTTACTTCTATTACTCACTGAGTTGGAAGTACTCACTTTACTCCCTGCACCTCGCATGCAGTTGCAGGTATCGTTCACCCGGTAGCGGGTTATTAGCGGATTGAAGGTATTGTTATTGTAGCTGAACAAGGTGACCGCCAGCGTTCGCGGCACCGGATGTTGTCTTTTGTTTTCCAGAATTTTTCTTTATATATATTTATTGGCCTGTAGTTGTGTTAAGGTTTCTTTAGATGCTCGTGACTTGTGACACCCCGGTCGGGTTGTGTTGGGTTGTAAATACTGGTTATTATTGTCGATAAGCTGTATTTATCTATTCATTTATGTTTAATAAATGTTAAAGAGACAATTTGGGTTAGTTGGCTGGCCTTGTCTTCACGAGAGGCGCCATCACGACCGGGTTTGAAAATTGGGTCGTGACAGAGACAAATGTGGTTTGAAATGTGACAAACTACCCACGATTTTTATGAAGACAATGCAGCATGCATAGCCCAATTGAAGGGAGGTTTCATAAAAGGAGATAGGACAAAGCATATTTCACCAAAGTTATTTTTCACACATGATCTTCAAAATAATGGTGATATTAATGTGCAACAAATTCGTTCAAGTGATAATATGGTTGATTTGTTCACAAAATCTCTAGCGACGTCAACCTTCAAGAAGCTAGTGTAGAAGATCGGGATGCGAAGGCTCAAGGATGTGAATTGATGCTCTCATCAGGGGGAGTTAATGCGCGTTGCACTCTTTTTCCCTTACAAGATTTTGTCCCACTGGGTTTACCTTGTAAGGTTTTTAACGAGGCAACCAAAAGGCGTATTATTAAACATGTGTACTCTTTTTCCTTTACTAGAATTTTTTTCCCATTGGGTTTTATTTTAGTTAAGGTTTAACGAGACACATTACTTCTTGAGTAGACATTCAAGGGGGAGTGTTATGAATAGAATTGTAATTAGAGTGAATGTCTATTTTTTAGAGAGTTTTACTTTGTGGCTATGTCATTTTTCCCCTATAAATAGAGGGGTCTTACCTCATTGTAAATCATCCCAAAATTCAATAAGAATTACTCTCTTTCTCTACAATATTGTTCTTCTACTTTTATTGTTTTATTACACTCCTAGACTTAAGGTAATTACATTTTCTTTTTACCTTAACAATTTATGAGATCTGTTTCAAATTTTCCAATAAATAGATGCATGGATCAAAATAACTAAGAAAATCTCTTCTTGCCACCTACTTTTCCAACTTCACATCAACTTTTTTTCACACCCATATTTTCCTGATCCCTTGATTTGTGTATCATCATATTATTTCTGTGTTTGTTCAAGAGTTAATTTTACTTGCATATACTTACCTAGTGAATTCTCACTTCCGTTTTGGTTTAAAATTTAACCTTGTACGTCAATAGTTAAGAACGCTAAAGGAAAAATGATGTTAGTAGAGTTTGATAATGCTTCTTTCTGTTCTTATAGTGAAAATATCATTACGGAATATTTTTACTAAAATACATATTGTAGACACATAGTTTTTGACCATCCTTTATTTTTACACCATTTTAGTGTTTGTATACTTCTTTTAAATCTAAATTTCAATATTGTCATTTTATTTATTTCATTTAGGTCTATGCGTGTTGGCTTACTTTCGACTGTAAATATGTTAGGTTTTTCACACATAGTATCGATAATATACTAAATTTTTTTTCTATCCACATCATAAACTTTAAGTAAATTTTTTATAATTCATGAATGTTGTAGTTGATTACTTGAAGCTTCTACTGCCCATGTCCAATGTTCCATTTCAATAGTAATAAATTATTTATTTAACTATTCTATTACTCTAGATTTTTTTTCGTTCTTCTTTTCTTGTATATATCTCAATGCAGTAATTTTAATATGTCAACTTTCATTAGTCCTGTTAATCACAATTAATAGCGTACTACTACCATGTTATCAACATATCAATAAATTAACGCAAAATAACAACATATCTTATGAATTTAACCATAATATATTTCAAATTCCTGCAAAGAGAAAAAGTTAATATCACACATAGATATATGAAATTTACTCCGCATAATTATAATGCTAAATATAATTATGGAAATACCTCTTTTCCATAATATCTGTGGAAACACAAAATTATAATCAAGCATAATTAATGCTAAATATTAGTAATAGATTATACTTCTCTCAAGAGACATGAAATTTACAAAACGTCATTATAAATAAATAATATCTAAATTAAATATAAACAATATTTAATCTCATGATAAAATAACTTTCAAGCACAAGCGCACGATCCTTAAAGATAACATAGTTTATATCATTCCCCAACTCCAAAGTAAACTTTCACATACTCTTATACATGTAACTATTGTATGTGTCAATTAATAATTCTAATTTAGCAATAAAATAACAAATTTATTCATAGCATTACTAATATGTTATTCCTACACACAACAAATATGCATTTCAAAATTATCTCGTTAGAGATATTCATCCTAATATTGTCACCAATTTATTCAATGTTAATCATTTTGATGTTGTCAAAAGAAAAAAACTATTAAAGCGA
The DNA here is from genome assembly GCF_001879085.1 of Nicotiana attenuata. NCBI lineage: Eukaryota > Viridiplantae > Streptophyta > Magnoliopsida > Solanales > Solanaceae > Nicotiana > Nicotiana attenuata. The sequence goes on from NW_017671691.1 coordinate 173,341, forward strand.
AAGAAACATTCCTTCTGCCGTATGATTTATTTTCAAATTGCCTAACAAACAATTGTTTTGGATTCTTTTTCTCCATATCAAATTTCAAGAAGTGTTGCTTTGTAAATTTTCTCTAATATCCATGATTTTTTGGACTCATTACCATGCAAAAAAATAACTGCTATTTCCAATTGGTTTTGTCCATCTATGATTGTGATGATGAATAGTTTCCACGCTGGCATATGCACTTTATTTTTGTATATTTCATTTCTGCTTCTTTTTTTTATGCCTTTCTTCATTAATTTCTTGATGAGAAATGTGTTCTTCAACTAATAAGTTTTCAATTCGAAAGTTCCATTGTTTACTCCACTTATAGCAAATATGTATAAAAAAAAATTACCTAATAATATAGTGTAATTTTTCGGTAAAAGGTTGTCGATTGATACCCTGATTAAATCATTTTGTGGAGAACTCCTATCTCCAGCTGCTGCTCAAGATTTCTTCTTCCATACTATGGATGGCATCTTTGTACAACTCTGTGTTACAAGAGCATCGTTTAAAAATGATAAAACACTTTTTCAAGAGTCGTGTTGTATAAGTGCTATCGAAGGGGTGCGACTGTTAGTTCTCTTCTTGAGAATTAGTTAATCGGTGTCATTTTCTCGTAGTAGGGAATTTAATTTATTTAGAAGGTTTTTCTTTTATCTTTTCTTTGGAGAAGGGTAAAATTGTCATTAGATTTTGATGGGTATTTTAGTAATTTAACTTTAGGCTTAAGGGATTCCCGTTTTTAATATAGTATAGATAGATATAGATAAGCCAAAGGTCCTACATGAAAACCCATCTATGAGTTACCTGGCAATGCCCATATTTTCTGCTGGGAATAAACCCCATGCAGAAATAATATTCATGGTAATAAAAGCGGAATAATAACGTAGCACCGCATACAATAATTAACAACAATAAAAGAGTGACAGCGACACCGAGATTTTTACGTGAAAAACTACGGCCCTGAGACGAGCAACTGATATCACTATAGCAAGGAATTTTACACTTTGTAGGTCGGAGTAAAATACTCCAAAGACCACTACAACACTCATTACAATATCGCTCACTCTATATTTTTCTCACAGACTATTTTCTTATACCCTGTCTGTGATGCCTCACTCTTTCTTTCTCTCTTAAATGAGAGACGAAGATCTCCTTTTATAGTTGAAGCCTTACTCTCTGAGCCTACTATATTTGACAATATGCACACATTTTTCCTTATTTTTCTTCAATGTCAACAATCCGATAATGTTGGCTGCCAAACCAAAGAAATTTTCAGCCAAATATTTTCCTTAGGCACATGCCTATTACTTTGGCTTTTGAATGAGATAGAACCCATCAATCTCCCCCTCCATTCTCATTCATCAAGAGGAGGTAGCACTGCATTCTAGTTTGATTGCATGCCGACAAGTTCTTTGCATAGCTCGAACTTGTCTCCTGGTACCACCTTGGTCAACATATCCGAAGGATTCTCACTTGTATGAATCTTCTTGACCTGTATAGATCAATCCTCTATTCTTTCTTGAATCCAGTGATTTCTCACGTCGATATGCTTTGTCCTTGCATGATACATGTTATTTTTGCTCAGGTCTATTGCACTTTGACTGTCACAATAGACGACATACTCGTTTTGATGTAGTCCAAGCTCTCGAAAGAACTGTTTCAGCCAAACCATCTCCTTGCCAGCTTTAGTAGCGACAATATAGTCTGCTTCAGTTATAGAGAGTGCAACACACTTTTGCTACTAATTATAAGTTTCAATGATGAAAGATAATATATTACATTTGGTGTAGGGTCTCAAGGAATACACTAAAGGGATTTAAGAAGCATTACCTGTCAGGAGTAGATCAAAGGAAGAAATCAACGATCAGCAATGCAAAAGGAAGAAGTAGGAGAGATCTGGCAAGAACAGTCAATCAGTGATTGACGGAAGCTAACAAGGAAAGGAATCCGCGATGAAAAAGGACGGATCTGGCAAGGATAATCAATCAGAGACTGACGGAAGCTATTACTGGAAGATCCCAAATCAAAGGGAAACGCAATCACTGAAAATAAATGAAGCCAAAAATCTAGGGATCCAACGGATATGACTCAAGTAGCACAGAGATATGCCCAGCCGATGGAAAGCTCGTCAAGACCATAAATCAAGGAAGATTACTGGGAACTTAACCTTATTCTTGGAGAGAATCAATCTATGATTCCTTTCAAGGATCAACTCCCTTTGATTTGCAATCTCTCAAGATTCTTGAAGGCCTCATGGAAAGTATATATATAGACATTCCGGGCGTGAAAAAAAAATACTTTGAACGAACCATCTACCCTCTTTTTGTTCTACTCCAAACAAGCATTGTAGTTCCTTTAGATCTGTTGTGTAATTAGTGAGAGAAGAAAAAGAGATAAACACTGGTGAGGCATTGTATCAAGAAAAAAAAGAGACATAGAGAATAAGTTGTTGGTGTAAAGCTACACCATTCATTCTGTACTCAAGAAGCATCGATCACTGAAAGAGAACACCCTTGCAACCCAAAGAGACTAGACTAGGATTCACATTGAATCCGAACCAGTATAAAAATTCTGGTGTCTTTATTTCCTGCATTTTATTTCTGTATTTAATATTATCCTGTTCTTATTTCTAGTCGACTAATTGGTAAACTAGTCAACTACTTATAGCAATTCACCCCCTCTCTTGTACTTTCAATTGGTATCATAGCTAGTTTTACATTTCTTTGCTTAACAGCTTGTGAGAAAAGATCATGGCAAATAAAGTTATTGTTGGAGCACTCTTTCAAGAAGGAACATCGCAAGTTAGGCCACTGTATTTCAATGGACAACACTTTTCTCATTGGAAAGTGCGTATGGAAATATATGCAAAGTCCTATGACGTTAAAGTTTGGTGAGTTTTCAAAAAGGAAAACTATCTACTACCAGCAGCTGCTCAACCACCAGCTGATCCAGAAGATATAGATGAATACACAGACGAGCAAATGACAGTTGTTCAAGTCAATGCTAAAGCAAGAAACTTACTCTATAATGCTATAAGTGTAGAGGAATATGAAAAAATCTCTACTTGTGATACAACTAAAGAAATGTGCGATAAACTGGAAGTTACTTATGAGGGAACCAACAAAGTAAAGAAACTAACATCAACATGTTAGTTCATGACTACGAACTTTTCCAGATGAAAGAAGGAGAATCCATTGAAGAAATGTTTGCAAGGTTCAGCAAAATCATTAGCGATCTAAAAGCTTTTGGTAAACCATACTCAAGTGGTTATCAAGTTTGAAAAAATTCTGAGGAGTCTACCTACCACTTGGCAGACAAAGTAGTTGCAATTGAATCACAATATCTAAATAAACTCTGTTATGATTAGCTTCGAGGAGATCTTATAGCATTCGAGAAAACTCACCTCAAGAAAACAAACCAGGAAGAAAAGAAGAAAACAGTCGATTTCAAGGCTACAACTGAAAAAATAGACAATGATATTGACGATGACCCTGAAGCTCTTGAAGAAGAAATTGCCATGATATCAAGGAACATGGATGATCTAATGAGAAGATACAGAAACACAAGAAGAAGTAGAATACCGCCCAGACGAACCAGGCAATAAAATGAATAAGACAAGAATGATGGAAAATTCTATGAGTGTGGAAGATATGGGCATGTTCAAGCTGAATGCCGAGATCTTAAAAAAAGGTTTCCAGAGGATACAACAAGAACAAATCATTTGGAAGATGGAGTGATGAAGACAGTTTTCAACCCGAAGAGATAGCAAATCTATGCTTCATGACACTCCTGAAAAATACATGACTAACTCTTAGACGACGAATGTAAAGATGATAATGAGAATTATTTCATGGCACGAGGTGAAACAAGCAAAGTAAGATCTTACAATCGTGAAAGATGTAATGAATTGCAGGATATTCTTAACCTTACTTTAAAAGAATCTCAAAAATTGATGAATGAACTAAAGAGACTCAACAGGGAAAACAAAGACTGGGAACTCAAGCTTGAAGTATGTGAAATTGAAAAGGAGGTACTTCAAGATGAATTTCAGGAATTGCAAATGCAACTCAATGGCATACGCAAATCCACTAGTCATAGTTCTGTCAAGTCAAACCAGGCGACTTACAAGTCAACTGGAAAAGGATCAGCTAGAAAAGAGTCCACTAGTACTAACATAAGTGAAAGATCCAAGAATGGATCAGTGTAACGACCCGACCGGTCGTTTTGAGCTTTTGCACCTTGCTCGCCGGTTCTCGGGCATGACTTGCCCCGTGATATGTATTATGACTAATGTAGATCGTTGGTTTTGGTTTCAGGAAAATTTGGAATGAATTTGAAAGAACAGTTTCAGTAGAAAGCCTTGAATTTGAAAGGGTTGACCAAGAGTTGACTTATTTGTTTATGAACTCGGATCGGAGTTTTTATGATGTGGTTAGCTTCATTGGATGATTTGTGACTTAGGAGTGTGATCGGAAGTGATTTTGGAGGTCCGGTGTAGAATTGGGCTTGAATTGCCGAAGTTAGTATTTTGGCGAATTCCGGTTGATAGGTGGGATTTTGATCCGAGGGTCGAAATGGAATTCCGAGAGTTGTTGTAGCTTCGTGAAGTGATTTGGGATGTGTGTGTAAAGTTTCAGGTCATTCGGACGTCGTTTGTTTGGGTTTTTGATCGAATGCGTGTTTCGGAAGATTTAGAAGAACTTAGGCTTGAATCCGATGTAATTTCATGGTTTCGGTGTTATTATTGCCGTTTTGGTGATTGAAGCGAGTTTGAATGATGTTTTAGGATGGGTTGGCACTTTTGGTTGAGGTCCGGGGGGCCTCGGGGTGATTTCGGATGGCCATCAGGGTGAATTTTGGACTTGCTGCATTTCTGAGGTTGCTGGTATCTGGTATTTCCGCACCTGCGGAAAAGGGGCCGCAGATGCGGTTCCACAGATGCGGTAAGGGAGTCGCAGGTGCGATTTTGGGTCATTGGAGGACTTCCGCAGAAGCGGATGGTGGTCTGCATATGCGGCGTCCGCAGAAGCGGATATAGACCGCAGAAGCGGTCCAAGCGGTTAAGTAGAACTCCACAGAAGCGGTGGAATTGCGCAGAAGCGGAAACCGCAGATGCGGTGTATGGGCCGCAGAAGCGAAAAGGCCTGGATAGAAAAAGGGTTTTAAGGTTTCATTTTGTTCCGCGAGCTAAGGCTTATTTCCACCATTTTTGAGCAACCTTAAGAGCTTTTGGACGGGAATTGAAGGTGATTGAAGGTGAGTTCTATGACCTAAATACATGATTTAATGGTAAAATTAACATAGAAATTTATGGAAATTCATCAAAAGGGGGAAAAGCTAGGGCTTGGAATTTGATATTTCAAAGTGGGATTTGATGGGTCATTTGGGCTCGGATTTGGGAGTTTTTTGTATGTATAGACTCGTGGCGAGATAAGGAATCCGATGATGTTAATTTTCTGATTTTTCGAGAAGTGGGCCCGGGGCTCGGGTTTTGCTAATTTCGAGATTTTTGATATTTTTCGATTGTTTTCGATTGGGTATTGTTCCCTTAGCCTATTGTGACGTATTCGTTCTGGTTTTGGATAGATTCGACGCGCGTGGAGGCCGAATTGAGGGGTAAAGGTGTCGCGAGCTAGAGGTTTCGCTGGTTCGAGGTGAGTAATGATTGTAAATGATATCCTGAGGGTTTGAAACCCCGGATTGCACATCATAGTGCTATATTGAGGTGACTTGCATGTCGGATAGCTAGCGTGGGGTAGAGCACCGTTGGGGATTGTGACTTGGTCTGTCCCGATTGATGATTTTACCGCCTATTTGACTGAAACTTTTTTGTTATTATCATTATTTGGGCTGATTGCCATATTTGGGCTTTGCGCCAATTATCTGAACCCTTCGGGGAGTTTTATCACTGTTTCCTCACTATTTTGATATACTACTTGAACTCAGTGCTGTTGATTATACTGTTTTACAAACTCAGCCGCTTTAATTGAACTTTGAGACTTAAATGATATTTCCACTGTTGTTTGGGTTGAGCACTACTATTTTATTGATGCCCGAGGGGCTTATGATGTTTTTTGGACTGAGTGAGGCCGAAGGCCATATGTGAGGATATATGTGAGTGTTGTGAAGAGGCTTTCAGGCCTCGAGTGTTATGTGAGGAGGCTTTCAGGCCTTGAGTGTGATGTGAGAAGGCTTTCAGGCCTTATGTTATATGCCACGAGGTGTAACGACCCGGCCAGTCGTTTTTGGAATTTACGCCCCGATCCCCCATTAACTGCTTCCCCTAAGTTCATTTCTGCTATTTTGGTTTGCCAGGACGTTTGGTGTTGGGATTCAGAGTGTTTGGGACACTTAGTCCCTAAATGAGAGCTTAAGAGTTGAAAAATAGTTCGTAATCGGAACAGTGTGAAGACGACCTCGAAATGGAAATCCGATGGTTCCGTTAGCTCCGTTAGGTGATTTCGGGGTTGGGAGCGTGTTCGGAATGTATTTTGGAGTCTCGTGGCTCATTTAGGCTTGAAATGCCGAAGTTTGAATTTTTGAAGTTTCCGGTCCGATAGTGAGTTTTTGATTCGAGGGTCGGATTGGAATTCCAGAAGTTGCAGTAGTTCCGTCATGTCATTTGGGATGTGTGTGCAAAATTTCAAGTCATTCGGACGAGGTTTGGTTAGGTTTTTGATCGAAAGCGTGTTTGGTTGGAATTTGAGGTTCTTAGACTTGAATCTTTGATTAATTCGGGTTTCCGGCGTTGTTTTAGGTGTTTTAAGGATTGGTAAAAGTTCGAATAAGGTATTAGGTGGTACTGGTGCTTTCGGTTGAGGTCCCGGGGGCCTCGGGATGATTTCGGGTGGTTGATGGAAAATTTTAAAGTTGAATGAATTGCTGAAGGTTCCGTCATCTGGTATTTCTGCTTCTGCGGCTTGGGAAGCGCAGAAGCGGAGCTGCAGAAGCGGCTAGACCATCGTAGGAGTGAAATTCGAGTGCTTCTTCAGTTTTTGCAGGTGCGGAAGTTTAACCGCAGAAGCGGTTACGCACCTGCGAGATAGTAGTCGCAGATGCGGTCCTTGGAATTTTGTTTGAAACCGCAGAAGCGGTAATGAATCCGCATAAGCGGCAACCGCAGGTGCGGTGAAGGGCCGCAGAAGCAGAAATCTTGACTTTAATGAAGAACCGCAGAAGCGGCTCGTGGTCCGCAGAAGCGGGACCGCAGAAGCGATCCCTTGCCCGCAGAAGCGGAAATGACTGTTCAGAAATATCAATTTCGAGGGTTAAATTTCATAAGTTTGAAAATCGATTGAGAGCTCGGGAGAAGGCGATTTTGAGTGGGTTTTGAAGAGAAAATCATTGGGTAACGTTTCCTTGATCCCTTTTCTTTATATTTCATCATTATATAGCTAAATACATCATTTGAATTCGAATTTAGGATCAAAAGTTGGTTAATTTGGGGTAAAACTTTATTACCTAAACTATTGAGTTTTGAGTGGGCATTTGACCTCCAATTTGTGAGATTTTTATATGGTTAGACTCGTGAGAGTACGAGGGTTCTGAAAATGTAAAAATTATTCGATTCCGAGACGTTGGCTGGAGGGGCGTTTTGGTCATTTTACCTATTTTTGCGCCCTAGCTGTAAATTTATTAGCGGAATCAGTTGTTTGCAATATTATTTACAATGTATAATTGAATTGAATAGATTTGGGCCATTTGGAGTCGGATACTCGTGGCAAGAGCGTGGTTTCTAGTTGATATTGAGTCGGTTCGAGGTAAGTGGCTTGTCTAACCTTGTGTGGGGGACCTTTCCCCTTAGGATATTGTTATTTGGTATTTTGAGTGCCTTGCACGTGAGGTGACGAGCGCTTACTTGGGCCAATTGTTGAAAATCCAGTTTTACTTAAGATATTGCGATTGAGTTTCTTTCATATTTGCTTTATTCTACCTGCAACTACAACCGGTGCTAGATTAGGAGAGCATGTTGAGTTGTTTTAACTTGCCTACTTGCTTATGTTGCCTTGAATATACTACGTGAAGCATGTTAGGCCAGTACTACCCGTTGCTTGTCTTTGTACTTCATTTCGGTGTATCTTCTGGTTGTGATTGCGCATTTACATTGGGACTACGGATGTGGGATTCCGGTAGCTCCCCCCCTGTTTGTTTACTTTGGGACTACGGGTTCGATTCCCGGTAGATCCCCCTGCACTTTTACTTTGGGACTGCGGGTTAGATTCCCGATAGATCCCCCTTGCACATATGATGGACTACGGGACGGTATCCCGGGAGATCTACTGGACAGTTGAGAAAAGGACTACAGGACGGTATCCTGGGAGATCCTCATTGTTACCATTGGTATTGAGCTGTACTTATTCTGTGGTTATTCCGTTCTTGTGTATTTGCTATTGCCTTGTTTAACCTGTCTTATTTCACTGCTGTATTTATTATTTCCGTCAGATTATTATACTGTTAATTATTGTTATTACTATATTCTGTCTCAGTATAGCCCTGACATTCCTCGTCACTACCCAACCGAGGTTAGGTTTGGCACTTACTGAGTACCGCTGTGGTGTACTCATGTCCTTACTGCGCATGTTTTTCATGTACAGATCATCCAGGTACCTCTACTCAGGCGCACTATCAGTGAGGCAGGAGGGCTACGGAGACTTCGAGGTAGATCTGCTGCGTTCGCAGACCGACGAGTCTCCCTCTTATTCTATCTTTAGTACTTAGTTTTCCTTCTTTCGGTTGTTAGAAATTCTGGAGTTTGGAACCTTTACTATACACTTATGTAGCCTGTTTTGCCCGTGAGTTTCCGGGTTTTAGGAATTGTTTTAGACTTGTAATATTGAGTTGTACTTGCCAAGAGGCATTAAGTACAGTTTCCTTTAGATATTTGATTTGATTTTTCTCTATTTGGTCATGGGGACCAGGTGCCGTCATGACATGTTCACGGTTGGTGAACTAGGGTCGTGACAAGTTGGTATCAGAGCTTTAGGTTCATAGGAGTCACGGAACACAGGCCGGTTTATTAGAATCTCGCTGATCGGTACGGAGACGTCTGTACTTATCTACGAGGGGCTATGTAACTGTTTAGGAAAAATCTTCGTTTCATTTGAATTCCTTGTCGTGCGATATTTTGACATCAATTCTAAACTTCTGACTTCTATTCTCTCACAGATGGTGAGGAAATGTGCCACTCGAGATGATCAGGCACCCACGCCCCCTACTGCGGCCGTCAGAGGCCGGGGCCAGGGCCGGGGCAGAGGTCGAGGATGCGCACGTGGTGCAGTCAGAGCACCTGCGCGAGCTGCCGCCGAGGTACCACCAGCAGATCCAGCCGGAGCCCAGGCACCTGGCACACCTACTACTGCCACTACTACTCCAGCGCTCCAGGAGACTTTGGCTCAGTTCATGAGCATGTACACCACCTTGGCTCAGGCGGGGTTGCTTCCCGTTGCTGCAGCCACATCCCAGGCCGGGGGAGGAGCACAGACTCCCGCCGTCCGCACTCCTGAGCAGCGAGTGCAGGTTGAGCAGGCTCCCGAGATTATTCCGGCACCGCCTGCAGCGCCAGTTCAGCCCGAGGATGGGTCAGCTGCTTCAGAGGACGAGCAGCGCAGACTTGAGAGGTTCAAGAAGTATGATCCCCCAGTGTTCAGTGGATTAGCATCAGACGATGCCTTGGGATTTCTAGAGGAGTGTCATCGTATTCTTCGTACTATGGGCATAGTGGAGTCCAGCGGGGTTTCTTTCACTGCTTTTCAGCTTCAGGGAGCTGCCTATGACTGGTGGCACACTAATGAGATAGACAGTCCAGTCAAGGCTGCTTCACTGACTTAGACCCAGTTCTCGGACATGTTTATGAGAGAGTTTGTTCCCCAGAGCCTCAGAGATTCATGGCGCGCAGAGTTTGAGCACTTGTGCCAGGGTGCTATGACAGTTTCAGAGTATGCCATCCGTTATACCAGGTTGGCCAGGCACGCACCGGCTTTGGTTGCTACAGTTCGAGAGAGAGTTTGCAGGTTCATTGAGGGCCTTATTCCGCCCATCAGGTCTAGCATGGCTCGAGAGTTGGAGATGGACATTCCTTATCAGCAGGTAGTGAGCATTGCTAGGAGGATTGAGGGTATGCTCGCCAGGGAGCGAGGAGAGAGGGAGGCCAAGAGGTCTCGAGAGTCGGGTCACTACTCTGGTGCCCGTACCCCATCAGCAGGTCGTTATGGTAGGGGTTATGCGGGTCGCCCTGTACATTCAGCTCTTCCAGCAGCCGGCAGTACTCCAGCTCCACCTCCACCTCAGGAGCCTTATTATGCACCTCCAGTTTCTAGCGCGCCTCCTGCGCGGGGTGCTTCCAGAGGTCAGCCCAGCAGGCCTAGTCCCAGCCAGTCACAGCCACCGCGTCCTCCCAGAGCTTGTTTTGAGTGTGTTGATACACGCCACATGGTTAGGGACTGCCCCAGACTTGGTAGGGGTGCACTTCACAGACTGCTCAGCCGCAGCGTGCTCTTCAAGGNTCCCTGTGGAGGAGTTAGAGTGGAAAGACGAGGAACTGATGCGGTCTATGGGCAGATGCAGCAAACTCGAGGGGCTACTTAGGGCTAAAGAAGAACAGCTCGAGGTGGGCAAGGGTGTTGCAGCTGAGTGTGTTGATCTTCAGGTGAAGGTGGTGGCCCTCCGGGCGGAGCTTGAGTAGTGTTACGCCCCGCAATATTACGTCGATATTACGTCCTGCAGTATTATATTACGATGATGTTACGCTTCGCAGTACCAAATTACGACGATGTCGCACCCTGTAGTATTGTACGTTGAATTTGTCGTAAGGTAATTGACATCAGTCCAAGTAAAAGATTATTGGGAGATTACAAGGATTATGCTATTTCACAAGTGATGAGTAAATTTGTGAAGGTGAAAGGGGAAGCAAGTCAAAGAAAATGAATGTTCGTCCAAGTTTGGCATTTGGGATAAAATACGGGTCGGACGATAACACCCGATAATTAGGAACTAGTACCATGTAAGATACCATATGACCACGGTAGTATAATGTATAAAAAGTATATTAAAAATAAGTAGAATTTTAAGTAATTTGGGATAATTTTTAAATTATGCGGGTAATTGGTTAATTACCGGGTAACGGGACATTACCCAGTTAACTAATAAATGGGTAAAGATTAATAATCTCTACCCACTCGCCACGTGGCAGTAGGCCACCATTCAAACCTATGACTAATTAGTCATATGTGCTTAGTGGCTAAAAACGTGTAAGCCACTAAAGAGTACAAGAAAGGCTTGGTCATTCTTGGTCTTTCAAAAAGCTTAGATGATTTTTAGTTAAAATGAAATTTAACTCTTTCACTTAAAATTCAATTCTCCAACCAGAACACTAGACACTTATTAATATGAAGATTTCATTCTTAAAAAAACGTGAGGTTACATTAGTGAGCTTTCAGATTTCATTCTTAAAAAACGTGAGGTTACATTATTCAATAATGTGAGCTTTCAAGAATTCAGTAACGTACGATTTCATGGATTTTCGAGAATTCAGTAATGTAAGTCTTCATGGATTTTTCCCTGCTTCGATCCGCCGTTACGTGTTATCGCAATCAACGGGTGTTAAAGGGATTGTCAGGAGAATCGATTCAGGTATGTTCAGACTATCCCTTCTTTCTTTTGGCATGACCCATACGACACAAACGAAACGTGCAAATGCACAATTTCCATACATGACTCTATTCATAGAAGGCCAAACCCATATGCGGCCCCTCTAACTTAGCGCCAAAATTCATATGGACACCTCAACTTAGCTATATTTCATTTAAGCACTTCCACTATATTTTCTCTGTTCCACTTAAACACAATTTTGACAACTCTAAGCAAGGCTAAGTGCGTGAATGCTACTTGCCACTAACATGAAAATTAACACCACTAATAAAGAGACAAGTCAGCAAAAGAAAAAAAAACGACAATGGAAGAAGAATCATTTCTTTTTTCTATTTTCTTGTTTACTTTCTCTTTTACAATTTTTTTGCTTAAGCCATCTATCACATTTTCAGACATTTTCATGACCCTGCTGCAAAAGTCCATCACTGATAGCCAGACCCATTTCGCACTTCTCCCCAAGAAAGCCACCACCTAAACATGTGGAATAAAAACTCATATCTGAATTGAAATTCAAGAACAAAATTGTCCATAGAAATTTCAATAACCACAAACTATCTCTGGGTCAAAATCAACCAACCCACATCTATGAAATTAAAGAACAAATCAAGTGGGGATGAAAACACAACCTCCAAATTCTTCAATTCGAAATTTAAAGCTTTAAACTCGAGTGGGTGTTAATAGAGCTTTTAAGTTTCAAGTTTAATCTTTAACTGATATTGTCAGCAATAATATGAAATTTTTAATTTTTCTTAAAGCTTCAAATTTATCATCTGTTCATGGGTCTCAGAAAAATACGTAAGTTGAAAAAGTTTTCTTCATGATATTATTCAAAGGCATAAGGGTCTTATGACACTCCAAGAGATTTTATTGACGTACTTTTCATGCATTGCATTCATATACATTGACCCATGACTAGATGGTGTTATATACGCGTATATATGTATATATCTATATGTATATGGGATATGGAAAAAGATTACAGCGTTATATACGCACCACCACTTGATCAGCTGGTATACGTTCATAATTTGCCCACAGTGGCTGAGATGATATGATGGGATGCCATCAGAGGCTTGATGATATTATGAACACATGTACCTATGCACGACATGACATTGATACGCATATGCATGACTATAAGTATTTCATGATTTATAGAGTTATCCAGAGGTACTTCTGCAGCGTCCGTAGACGGCTCTAATCTCCTTCTTACTCTATCTGTAGTATTTAGCCTTCCTTCGTACTTTTGTTTTAGACATTCTGGAGATTAGAGCCGTATAATGTTTTTCGTTAGCTTGTGTTCCCGTGAGTTTCCAGGTTTTGGGGTGTTATTGTAGACTTCCGAATTTTGAGTTGTATATGCCGTGCGGCATTTATATATAGTTTTCTTTTAGTTGTTCAGTTTAATTAATTATTCCGCAAGCTATGTTGTTTTTTCCGCATTGTTAGGCTTACCTAGTTATAGGAACTAGGTGCCATCACGACATGTTCACGGAGGGCGAACTGGGGTCGTGACAAGTTGGTATCAGAGCTCTAGGTTCATAGGAGTCACGGGACACAGGCCGGTTTATTAGAGTCTCGCTGATCGGTATGGAGACGTCTGTACTTATCTACGAGAGGCTATGTAACTATTAGGAAAATTTTCACTTCATTGATTTCCTTGTCGTGCGGTATTTTAACACCACAAATTCTAAACTTCTAACTTCTATTCTCTCACAGATGGTGAGGACGCGTGCCACTCGAGATGATCAGGCACCGGCGCCCCCTACTGTGGCCGTCAGAGGCCGGGGCCGGGGGAGAGGTCGAGGACGCGCACGTGGTGCAGCCAGAGCACCTGCGCGAGCTGCCGCCGAGGTACCACCAGCAGATCCAGCCGGAGCCCAGGTACTTGGCACACCTACTACTGCCACTACTACTCCAGCGCTCCAGGAGATTTTGGCTCAGTTCATGAGCATGTACACCACCTTGGCTCAGGCGGGGTTGCTTCCCATTGCTGCAGCCACATCCCAGGCCGGGGGAGGAGCACATACTCCCGCTGTCCGCACTGCTGAGCAGCGAGTGCAGGTTGAGCAGGCTCCCGAGATTATTCCGGCACCGCCTGCAGCGCGAGTTCAGCCCGAGGATGGGTCAGCTGCTTCAGAGGATGAGCAGCGCAGACTTGAGAGGTTCAAGAAGTATGCTCCCCCAGTGTTCAGTGGATTAGCATCAGACGATGCCTTGGGATTTCTAGAGGAGTGTCATCGTATTCTTCGCACTATGGGCATAGTGGAGTCTAGCGGGGTTTCTTTCACTGCTTTTCAGCTTCAGGGAGCTGCCTATGACTGGTGACGCACTTATGAGATAAACAGTCCAGTCGAGGCTGCTTCACTGACTTGGACCCAGTTCTCGGACATGTTTATGAGAGAGTTTGTTCCCCAGAGCCTCAGAGATTCATGGCGCGCAGAGTTTGAGCACTTGCGCCAGGGTGCTATGACAGTTTCAGAGTATGCCATCCGTTATACCAGGTTGGCCAGGCACGCACCGACTTTGGTTGCTACAGTTCGAGAGAGAGTTTGCAGGTTCATTGAGGGCCTTATTCCGCCCATCAGGTGTAGCATGGCTCGAGAGTTGGAGATGGACATTCCTTATCAGCAGGTAGTGAGCATTGCTAGGAGGATTGAGGGTATGCTCGCCAGGGAGCGAGGAGACAGGGAGGCCAAGAGGTCTCGAGAGTCGGGTCACTACTCTGGTGCCCGTACCCCATCAGCAGGTCGTTATGGTAGGGGTTATGCGGGTCGCCCTGTACATTCAGCTCTTCCAGCAGCCGGCAGTACTCCAGCTCCACCTCCACCTCAGGAGCCTTATTATGCACCTCCAGTTTCTAGCGCGCCTCCTGCGCGGGGTGCTTCCAGAGGTCAGCCCAGCAGGCCTAGTCCCAGCCATTCACAGCCACCGCGTCCTCCCAGAGCTTGTTTTGAGTGTGGTGATACACGCCACATGGTTAGGGACTGCCCCAGACTTGGTAGGGGTGCACTTCACAGACTGCTCAGCCGCAGCGTGCTCCTCAGGGTTCTCAGGCCATGATCACAGCTCCAGCAGCTACCCCACCTGCCCATCCGGCTAGGGGCGGAGGTCAGGGAGATAGAGGTGGCCCTCGAGAGAGGGGCCGGGCTAGATATTATGCTATTCCTGCTCGTACTGAGGTTGTTGCCTCCGACTCCCTCATTACAAGTATTATTCTGGTTTGTCACAGAGAGGCATCGGTTCTATTCGATCCGGGCTCTACTTACTCCTATGTGTCTTCTTACTTTGCTCCTCATTTGGGTGTGCCTCGGGATTCTTTGACTGCCCCCGTTTATGTTTCTACTCCTGTGGGAGATTCTCTTGTTGTGGATCGCGTTTATCGGTCTTGTTTGGTTACTATTCGTGGTTTTGAGACCAGAGCAGACTTATTATTACTCGGTATGGTGGATTTTGACATTAGTTTGGGCATGGACTGGTTGTCGCCTCATTTTGCTATTCTTGATTGTCACGCCAAGACCGTGACGCTGGCTATGCCAGGTATTCCGCGTGTTGAGTGAAGTGGTACTTTAGACCACACTCCCAGTAGAGATATCTCTTTTCTTAAAGCTTAGCGCATGGTTGAGAAGGGGTGTGCCGCGTATTTGGCTTATGTGAGAGATGTAGTGTTGATACCCCTTATGTTGATTCTGTTCCGGTGGTACGGGATTATCCCGACGTATTTCCAGCCGATCTTCCGGGCATGCCGCCTGATAGAGACATTGATTTCGGCATTGATCTGTTGCCGGGCACCTAGCCCATTTCCATTCCTCCGTATCGTATGGCTCCTCCTGAGTTGAAGGATCAGTTGCAAGAATTGCTTGGTAAGGGTTTTATTCGACCCAGTGTTTCACTGTGGGGTGCTCCTGTTTTGTTTGTGAAGAAAAAGGATGGTTCTATGCGCATGTGTATTGACTACAGCCAGTTGAACAAGGTTACAGTGAAGAATTGTTATCCTTTGCCTCGCATTGATGACCTGTTTGACCAGCTTCAGGGCGCACAAGTGTTTTCTAAGATTGACTTGCGCTCAGGTTACCATCAGTTGAAGATTCGGGAGCCAGATATCCCGAAGACTGCCTTCAGGACTCGATAAGGCCATTACGAGTTCCTTGTCATGTCATTTGGGCTGACCAATGCCCCTGCAGCTTTCATGCATTTGATGCACAGTGTGTTCAGGCCATATCTTGACTCGTTCGTGATTGTTTTTATTGATGATATTCTGGTGTATTCCCGCAGCCGGGAAGATCATGAGCAGCACCTGAGGACCGTGCTTCAGACCTTGAGGAAGAAGAAATTATATGCAAAGTTCTCAAAATGTGAGTTTTGGCTGAGTTCTGTGGCATTCCTAGGCTATGTAATTTCTAGCGAGGGTATTCGGGTGGATTCGAGGAAGGTAGAGGCCGTGCAGAGTTGGCCCAGGCCGTCCTCAGCTACAGAGATTCGTAGTTTCCTTGGCCTGGCGGGTTACTACCGTCGTTTTGTGGAGGGATTTTTATCGATTGCTGCCCCTATGACTAGATTGACCCAGAAGGGTGCCCCATTTCAGTGGACAGAGGAGTGTGAGGAGAGCTTTCAAAAGCTCAAGACACCTTTGACTACAGCCCCTATCTTGATGTTGCCTACTGGTTCGGGGTCTTATACTGTCTATTGTGACGCCTCGAGAGTTGGCCTTGGAGCAGTGTTGATGCAGGACGGTTGGGTGATTGCCTACGCGTCCAGACAGTTGAAGGTACATGAAAAGAATTACCCTATCCACGACCTTGAGTTAGCTGTCATTGTTCATGCCTTGAAGATCTGGCGTCATTACCTGTATGGTGTGCCTTGTGAGATCTATACTGATCATCGGAGTTTACAGCACTTGCTCAAGCAAAAGGATCTCAATATGCGTCAGAGGAGGTGATTGGAGCTGCTAAAGGATTATGACATCACTATCCTATATCACCCGAGCAAGGCCAATGTGGTGGCGGATGCCTTGAGTCGCCGGGCGGAGAGTTTGGGGAGTTTGGCATATTTACCAGCTTCATAGAGGCCTATGGCGATGGATGTTCAGGCCTTAGCCAGCCAGTTCGTGAGATTGGATCTTTTGGAGCCTAGTCGGGTTCTAGCCTGTGTGGTTTCCTGGTCTTCCCTATTTGACTGTATCAGGGAGCGGCAGTATGATGACCTTCATTTGCTTATCCTTCAGGACAGGGTCCAGCGTGGGGATGCCAGAGATGTGACCATTGTAGATGATGAAGTAATGAGGATGCAGGGCCGGATTTGTGTGCCCAATGTTGATGGCCTTCGAGAGTTGATTCTAGCAGAGGCCCATAGTTCGCGGCATTCCATCCATCCGGGTCCCGCAAAGATGTATCAGGACCTGAGGCAGCACTATTGGGGGAGGCGAATGAAGAAGGATATAGTTGGTTATGTGTCTAGATGCCTCAACTGCCAGCAGGTGAAGTATGAGCACCAGCGCCTGGGTGGGTTGCTCCAACAGATAGAGATTCCAAAGTGGAAATGGGAGCGCATCACCATGGATTTTGTATCTGGACTTCCACGGACCTTGAAGAAGTTTGATTCCATTTGGGTTACTGTGGACCGGCTGACCAAGTCCGCTCATTTCATTCCTGTGTGTACCACTTATTCATCGGAGCGATTGGCAGAGATTAATATCAGGGAGATCGTCCGTCTGCATGGTATTCCAGTTTCTATCATTTCAGACAGAGGTACTCAGTTTACATCGCGGTTCTGGAGAGCTGTGCAGCAGGAGTTAGGCACTCGGGTGGAGTTGAGCACAACATTTCACCCCCAGATAGACGGACAGTCCGAGCGCACTATTCAGATTCTTGAGGACATGCTCCGTGCGTGCGTGATTGAGTTTGGAGGGTCTTGGGATCATTTCTTGCCATTGGCGGAGTTTGCTTATAACAACAGTTATCAGTCCAGCATTCAGATGGCGCCGTATGAGGCTTTATATGGCAGGAGGTGTAGATCTCCGGTGGGTTGGTTTGAGCCGGGTGAGGCCAGGCTATTGGGTACAGAGATGGTTCAGGATGCATTGGAGAAGGTCAAGGTGATTCAGGACAGACTCCGTACAGCCCAGTCTAGGCAGAAGAGTTACGCGGACAGGAAGGTTTCATATATGGTTGGTGAGCGGGTTCTGCTTCGGGTCTCGCCTATGAAGGGCGTCATGAGGTTTGGAAAGAAAGGGAAGCTGAGTCCGAGGTTTATTGGCCCTTTTGAGATCTTGAGGCGAGTTGGGGAGGTTGCCTATGAGCTTGCCTTAACTTCCAACTTGGCCGGAGTTCACCCGGTATTTCATGTTTCGATGCTCCGGAGGTATCACGGTGATACGTCACACGTGTTGGATTTCAGTTCAGTCCAGTTGGACAAGGATCTATCCTACGTTGAGGAGCCAGTGGCTATTTTGGGCAGGCAGATCAGAAAGTTGAGGTCAAAGAACATAACTTCAGTAAAGGTTCAGTGGCGGGGTCAGCTGGCCGAGGAGGCGACTTGGGAGACCGAGCAGGATATGCGCAGCTAGTACCCTCATCTTTTCACTACTTCAGGTATGTTCTCTATGCTCGTTCGAGGACGAACGAATGTTTAAGTGTAGGAGGATGTAACGACCCGGTCGGTCGTTTTTGGAATTTACGCCCCGATCCCCCATTAACTGCTTCCCCTAAGTTCATTTCTGCTATTTCGGTTTGCCGGGACGTTCGGTGTTGGGATTCGGAGTGTTTTGGGACACTTAGTCCCTAAATGAGAGCTTAAGAGTTGAAAATGGTCCGTAATCAGAACAGTGTGAAGACGACCTCAGAATGAAAATCCGATGGTTCCGTTAGCTCTGTTAGGTGATTTCGGGGTTGGGAGCGTGTTCGGAATGTATTTTGGAGGCTCGTAGCTCATTTAGGCTTGAAATGCCGAAGTTTGAATTTTTGAAGTTTCCGGTCCGATAGTGAGTTTTTGATCCGAGGGTCGGATTGGAATTCTGGAAGTTGCAGTAGCTCCGTCATGTCATTTGGGATGTGTGTGCAAAATTTCAGGTCATTCGGACGTGTTTTGGTTAGGTTTTTGATCGAATGCGTATTTTGAAGAAACTTGTAGTTCTTAGGCTTGAATCTTTGATTTAATCGGGTTTCCGGTGTTGTTTTAGGTGTTTTAAGGATTGGTGCAAGTTTGAATAAGGTATTAGGTGGTATTGGTGCTTTTGATTGAGGTCCCGGGGGCCTCAGGATGATTTCGGATGGTCGACGGGAAGAAATTCTAAAGTGTGCAGCAGCAGATTTTGAGTCTTCTGGTATTTCCGCTTCTGCGGCTTGGGAACCGCAGAAGCGGCTTCTTCATCGCAGAAGCAATTCCAGGCATCTCCGCAGGAACCGCAGAAGCGGTCCCTTCCTCGCATAAGCGGGACCGCAGAAGCGGGATTTGTACCGCAGAAGCGGAGTCTGGCCTTAAGTGAAAAAAAACCGCAGAAGCGGTTCGTGGTCCGCAGAAGCGGGACCGCAGAAGCGGTCCCTTGTCCGCAGAAGCGGAAATGATTGTTCAGAAATATCAATTTCGAGGGTTTAATTTCATAAGTTTGAAAATCAATTGGGAGCTCGGGAGAAGGCGATTTTGGGTGAATTTTGAAGAGAAAATCACTGGGTAATGTTTTCTTGACCCTATTTAGTTGTATTCCATCAATATATAGTTAAATCCACCATTAGAATTCGAATTCAAGGTCAAAATTGGGAAAAAATTGGAAGAAACTTCATAGACCTAATTATTGAGTTTTGAGTGGGCAATTGACCTCCGATTTGGGAGATTTTTATATGGTTAGACTCGTGAGAGTACGAGGGTTCTAAAAATGTGAAAATTATTCGATTCCGAGACGTTGTCTTGAGGGGCATTTTGGTCATTTTACCTATTTTCGTGTCCTAGCTTTAAATTTAATAGTGGAATCAGTTGTTTGCAATATTACTTACGATATGTAATTGAATTGAATAGATTTGGGCCATTTGGAGTCGGATACTCGTGGCAAAATTGTGATTTCGAGTTGATTTTGGTGCCGATTCGAGGTAAGTGGCTTGTCTAACCTTGTGTGGGGGACCTTTCCCCTTAGGATATGATATGTGGTAATTGAATGCCTTGTACGTGAGGTGACGAGCGCGTTCTTGAGCTAATTGTTGAAAAATCCGGTTTTTACTTAAGATATTGAGACTGAGTTTCCTTCATAGTTGCCTTGTTTTACTTGCAGTTATAACCTGTGTTAGATTAGAAAAGCATGTTTAGTTGATTTAACTTGCCTAATTGTTTAAGTTGCCTTGACTGTACTACGTGAAGCATGCTAGGCTAGTACTACCTGATGTTTGTCTTTTGTACTTCGTTTCCGTGTACCTTCTGGTTGTGACTGCGCACTTACATTGGGACTACGGATGTGGGATTCCGGTAGCTCCCCCCCTTGTTTGTTTACTTTGGGACTGCAGGTTCGATTCCCGGTAGATCCCCCTGCACTTTTACTTTGGGACTGCGGGTTAGATTCCCGATAGATCCCCCCTGCACATTGATAGTTGGACTACGGGACGGTATCCCGGGAGATCCTTCGGATATACACATATGATGGACTACGGGACGGTATCCCGGGAGATGGACTGGACAGTTGAGAAAAGGACTACAGGACGGTATCCTGGGAGATCCTCATTGTTACCATTGGTGTTGAGCTGTACTTATTCTGTGGTTGTTCCGTTCTTGTGTATTTGCTATTGCCTTGCTTAATCTGTCTTATATCACTATTGCATTTATTATTTCTGTCAGATTATCATACTGTTAATTATTGTTATTACTATATTTTGTCTCAGTATGGCCCTGACCTTCCTCGTCACTACCCAACCGAGGTTAGGCTTAGCACTTACTGAGTACCGCTGTGGTGTACTCATGCCCTTCCTGCGCATGTTTTTCATGTGCAGATCATCCAGGTACCTCTACTCAGGCGCCCTATCAGTGAGGCAGGAGGACTACGGAGACTTCGAGGTAGATCTGCTGCGTCCGCAGACCGACGAGTCTCCCTCTTATTCTATCTTTAGTACTTAGTTTTTCCTTCTTTCGGTTGTTAGAAATTCTGGAGTTTTGGAACCTTTACTATACACTTCTGTAGCCTGTGTTGCCCGTGAGTTTCCGGGTTTTGGGAATTGTTTTAGGCTTGTGATATTGAGTTGTACTTGCCAAGCGGCATTCAGTACAGTTTCCTTTAGATACCTGATTTGATTTTCTCTATTTTTCCGCAAGTATTATATTTTCGCAGATGTAAGGCTTACCTGGTCATGGGGACCAGGTGCCGTCACGACATGTTCACGATTGGTGAACTAGGGTCGTGACAAGTTGGTATCAGAGCCCTAGGTTCATAGGAGTCACGGAACACAGGCCGGTTTATTAGAGTCTTGCTGATCGGTACGGAGACGTCTGTACTTATCTACGAGAGGCTATGTAACCGTTAGGAAAATTTCACTTCATTTGGATTCCTTGTCGTGCGATATTTTTGACATCAATTCTAAACTTCTGTCTTCTATTCTCTCACAGATGGTGAGGACACGCACTACTCGAGATGATCAGGCACCCGCGCCCCCTGCTGCCGCCGCCAGAGGCCGGGGCCGGGGTAGAGGTCGAGGACGTGCACGTGGTGCAGCTAGAGCACCTGCGCGAGCTGCCGCCGAGGTACCACCAGCAGATCTAGCCGGAGCCCAGGCACCTGGCACACCTACTACTGCCACTACTACTCCAGCGCTCCAGGAGACTTTGGCTCAGTTCATGAGCATGTACACCACCTTGGCTCAGGCGGGGTTGCTTCCCCTTGCTGCAGCCATGTCCCAGGCCGGGGGACGAGCACAGACTCCCGCCGTCCGCACTCCTGAGCAGCGAGTGCAGGTTGAGCAGGTTCCCGAGATTATTCCCCCACCGCCTGCAGCACCAGTTCAGCCCGAGGATGGGTTAGCTGCTTCAGAGGACGAGCAGCGGAGACTTGAGAGGTTTAAGAAATATGATCCCCCAGTGTTCAGTGGCTTAGCATCGGATGATGCCTTGGGATTTTTGGAGGGGTGTCATCGCATTCTTCGTACTATGGGCATAGTGGAGTCCAGCGGGGTCTCTTTCACTGTTTTTGAGCTTCGGGGAGTCGCCTATGATTGGTGGCGTACTTATGAGTTAGACAGTCCAGTCGAGGCTGCTTCACTGACTTGGACCCAGTTCTCGGACATGTTTATGAGAGAGTTTGTTCCCCAGAGCCTTAGAGATTCATGGCGCATAGAGTTTGAGCACTTGCGCCAGGGTGCTATGACAGTTTCAGAGTATGCCATCCATTATACCAGGTTGGCCAGGCACGCACCGGCCTTGGTTGCTACTGTTCGAGAGCGAGTTCGCAGGTTCATTGAGGGCCTTATTCCGCCCATCAGGTCTAGCATGGCTCGAGAGTTGGAGATGGACATTCTTTATCAGCAGGTAGTGAGCATTGCTAGGAGGATTGAGCGTATGCTCGCCAGGGAGCGAGGAGAGAGGGAGGCCAAGAGGTCTCGAGAGTCGGGTCACTACTCTGGTGCCCGTACCCCATCAGCAGGTCGTTATGGCAGAGGTTATTCGGGTCGCCCTGTTCATTCAGCTCTTCCAGCAACCGGCAGTACTCCAGCTCCGCCTATACCACAGGAGCCTTACTATGCACCTCCAGTTTCTAGCGCGCCTCCTGCGCGAGGTGCTTCCAGAGGTCAGTCCAGCAGGCCTAGTCCCAGCCAGTCACAGCCACCGCGTCCTCCCAGAGCTTGTTTTGAGTGTGGTGATACACGCCACATGGTTAGGGACTGCCCCAGACTTGGTAGGGGTGCATCTTCACAGGCTGCTCAGCCGCAGCGTGCTCCTCAGAGTTCTCAGGCCATGATCACAGCTCCAGCAGCTACCCCACCTGCCCAGCCGGCTAGGGGCGGATGTCGGGGAGATAGAGGTTGCCCTCAAGAGAGGGGTCGGGCTAGATATTATGCTATTCCTGCTCGTACTGAGGCTGTTGCCTCCGACTCTGTCATTACAGGTATTATTCTGGTTTGTCACAAAGAGGCATCGGTTCTATTCGATCCGGGCTCTACTTAATCCTATGTGTCTTCTTACTTTGCTCCTTATTTGGGTGTGCCTCGGGATTCTTTGAGTGCCCCCGTTTATGTTTCTACTCCTGTGGGAGATTCTCTTGTTGTGGACCGCGTTTATCGGTCATGTTTGGTTACTATTCGTGGTTTTGAGACCAGAGCAGACTTATTATTACTTGGTATGGTGGATTTTGACATTATTTTGGGCATGGACTAGTTGTCGCCCCATTTTGCTATTCTTGATTGTCACGCCAAGACCGTGACGCTGGCTATGCCAGGTATTCCGCGTGTTGAGTGGAGTGGTAGTTTAGACCACACTCCCAGTAGAGTTATCTCTTTTCTTAAAGCTCAGCGCATGGTTGAGAAGGGGTGTGCCGCGTATTTGGCTTATGTGAGAGATGTTAGTGTTGATACCCCTTCTGTTGATTCTGTTCCGGTGGTACGGGATTATCCCGATGTATTTCCAGCCGATCTTCCGGGCATGCCGCCTGATAGAGACATTGATTTCGGCATTGATCTGCTGCCGGGCACCTAGCCCATTTCCATTCCTCCGTATCGTATGGCTCCTCCTGAGTTGAAGGAGTTGAAGGATATGTTGCAGGAATTGCTTGGTAAGGGTTTTATTCGACCCAGTGTTTCACCGTGGGGTGCTCCTATTTTGTTTGTGAAGAAAAAGGATGGTTCTATGCGCATGTGTATTGACTACCGCCAGTTGAACAAGGTTACAGTGAAGAACCGTTATCCTTTGCCTCGCATTGATGATCTGTTTGACCAGCTTCAGGGCGCATAGGTGTTTTCTAAGATTGACTTGCGCTCAGGTTACCATCAGTTGAAGATTCGGGAGCCAGATATCCCAAAGACTGCCTTCAGGACTCGATATGGCCATTACGAGTTCCTTGTCGTGTC
>NW_017671691.1:197053-240628 GCF_001879085.1 Nicotiana attenuata
TTACCGGGTTTAACCCGGTCCGGTTTTACGGGGTTTACGGGTTTTTTACCCCGGTTTTTACCGGGGTTTACCGGTTTTTCCCCCGTTTACCGTTTTTTACGGTTTAACCGCGGTTTAACGTACGTACGGGGAACGGACGGGGCCGAGGTAACTTTGAGTAGTACCGTTTCCCGTAATTTTGGTCGTTTACGTTACCTTTCTACGGACGAGGGTCCCGAGCGGTCGGGGAGTGCACGAGATGTGACGACTTGTTAGAGTGAGTGAAGTAATGAGGAGTGCAGGGCCGGAGTTTTGTGTGCCCAATGTTGATGGCCTTCGAGAGTTGATTCTAGCAGAGGCCCATAGTTCGCGGCATTCCATCCATCCGGGTCCCGCAAAGATGTATCAGGACCTGAGGCAGCACTATTGGGGGAGGCGAATGAAGAAGGATATAGTTGGTTATGTGTCTAGATGCCTCAACTGCCAGCAGGTGAAGTATGAGCACCAGCGCCTGGGTGGGTTGCTCCAACAGATAGAGATTCCAAAGTGGAAATGGGAGCGCATCACCATGGATTTTGTATCTGGACTTCCACGGACCTTGAAGAAGTTTGATTCCATTTGGGTTACTGTGGACCGGCTGACCAAGTCCGCTCATTTCATTCCTGTGTGTACCACTTATTCATCGGAGCGATTGGCAGAGATTAATATCAGGGAGATCGTCCGTCTGCATGGTATTCCAGTTTCTATCATTTCGAACAGAGGTACTCAGTTTACATCGCGGTTCTGGAGAGCTGTGCAGCAGGAGTTAGGCACTCGGGTGGAGTTGAGCACAACATTTCACCCCCAGATAGACGGACAGTCCGAGCGCACTATTCAGATTCTTGAGGACATGCTCCGTGCGTGCGTGATTCAATTTGGAGGGTCTTGGGATCATTTCTTGCCATTGGCGGAGTTTGCTTATAACAACAGTTATCAGTCCAGCATTCGGATGGCACCGTATGAGGCTTTATATGGCAGGAGGTGTAGATCTCCGATGGGTTGGTTCGAGTCGGGTGAGGCCAGGCTATTGGGTACAGAGATGGTTCAGGATGCATTGGAGAAGGTCAAGGTGATTCAGGACAGACTCCGTACAGCCCAGTCTAGACAGAAGAGTTACGCAGACAGGAAGGCTCGTGATGTTTCATATATGGTTGGTGAGCGGGTTCTGCTTCGGGTCTCGCCTATGAAGGGCGTCATGAGGTTTGGAAAGAAAGGGAAGCTGAGTCCGAGGTTTATTGGCCCTTTTGAGACCTTGAGGCCAGTTAGGGAGGTTGCTTATGAGCTTGCCTTACCTCCTAGCTTGGCCGGAGTTCATCCGGTATTTCATGTTTCGATGCTCCGGAGGTATCACGGTGATCCGTCGCACGTGTTGGATTTCAGTTCAGTCTAGTTGGACAAGGATCTATCCTATGTTGAGGAGCCAGTGGCTATTTTGGACAGGCAGATCAGAAAGTTGAGGTCAAAGAACATAGCTTCAGTAAAGGTTCAGTGGCCGGGTCAGCCGGCCGAGGAGGCGACTTGGGAGACCGAGCAGGATATGCGTAGCCAGTACCCTCATCTTTTCACTACTTCAGGTATGTTCTCTATGCTCGTTTGAGGACGAACGAATGTTTAAGTGTAGGAGGATGTAACGACCCGGCCGGTCGTTTTTGGAATTTACGCCCCAATCCCCCATTAACTGCTTCCCCTAAGTTCATTTCTGCTATTTTGGTTTGCCGGGACGTTTGGTGTTGGGATTCGGAGTGTTTTGGGACACTTAGTCCCTAAATGAGAGCATAAGAGTTGAAAAATGGTCCGTAATCGGAATAGTGTGAAGACGACCTCGGAATGGAAATCCGATAGTTCCGTTAGCTCCGTTAGGTGATTTCGGGGTTGGGAGCTTGTTCGGAATGTATTTTGGAGGCTCGTAGCTCATTTAGGCTTGAAATGCCGAAGTTTGAATTTTTGAAGTTTCCGGTCCGATAGTGAGTTTTTGATCCGAGGGTCGGATTGAAATTTCGGAAGTTGCAGTAGTTCCGTCATGTCATTTGGGATGTGTGTGCAAAATTTCAGGTCATTCGGACGAGGTTTGGTTAGGTTTTTGATCGAAAGCGTGCTTGGTTGGAATTTGAGGTTCTTAGACTTGAATCTTTGATTAATTCGGGTTTCCGGCATTGTTTTAGGTGTTTTAAGGATTGGTACAAGTTCGAATAAGGTATTAGGTGGTACTGGTGCTTTTGGTTGAGGTCCCGGGGGCCTCGGGATGATTTCGGGTGGTTGACGGAAAATTTTGAAGTTGAATGAATTGCTGAAGGTTCTGTCATCTGGTATTTTGCGAAATTCGAGTGCTTCTTCAGTTTCTGCAGGTGCGGAAGTTTAACCGCAGAAGCGGTTACGCACTTGCGAGATAGTAGTCGCAGATGCGGTCCTTGGAATTTTGTTTGAAACCGCAGAAGCGGTAATGAATCCGCATAAGCGGCAACCGCAGGTGCGGTGAAGGGCCGCAGAAGCGGAAATCTTGACTTTTATGAAGAACCGTAGAAGCGGCTCGTGGTCCGCAGAAGCGGAAATGACCGTTCAGAAATATCAATTTCGAGGGTTAAATTTCATAAGTTTGAAAATCGATTGAGAGCTCGGGAGAAGGACAATTTTGAGTGGGTTATGAAGAGAAAATCATTGGGTAACGTTTCCTTGATCCCTTTTCATTATATTTCATCATTATATAGCTAAATACATCATTGGAATTCGAATTTAGGATCAAAAGTTGGTTAATTTGGGGTAAAACTTCATTACCTAAACTATTGAGTTTTGAGTGGGCATTTGACCTCCGATTTGGGAGATCTTTATATGGTTAGACTCGTGAGAGTACGAGGGTTCTGAAAATGTGAAAATTATTCGATTCCGAGACGTTGGCTGGAGGGGAATTTTGGTCATTTTACCTATTTTTGCGCCCTAGCTGTAAATTTATTAGCGGAATCAGATGTTTGCAATATTATTTACAATGTGCAATTGAATTGAATAGATTTGGGCCACTTGGAGTCGGATACTCGTGGCAAGAGCGTGGTTTCTAGTTATTATTGAGCCGGTTCGAGGTAAGTGGCTTGTCTAACCTTGTGTGGGGGACCTTTCCCCTTAGGATATTGTTATTTGGTATTTTGACTGCCTTGCACGCGAGGTGACGAGCGCGTACTTGAGCCAATTGTTGAAAATCCGGTTTTACTTAAGATATTGCGATTGAGTTTCTTTCATATTTGCTTTATTCTACCTGCAACTACAACCGTTGCTAGATTAGGAGAGCATGTTTAGTTGTTTTAACTTGCCTACTTGCTTAAGTTTCCTTGACTGTACTACGTGAAGCATGTTAGGCCAGTACTACCCGTTGCTTGTCTTTGTACTTCATTTCGGTGTATCTTCTGGTTGTGATTGCGCATTTACATTGGGACTACGGATGTGGGATTCCGGTAGCTCCCCCCCCCCCCCCTGATTGTTTACTTTGGGACTACGGGTTCGATTCCCGGTAGATCCCCCTGCACTTTTACTTTGGGACTGCGGGTTAGATTCCCGATAGATCCCCCTGCACATATGATGGACTACGGGACGGTATCCCGGGAGATCCACTGGACAGTTAAGAAAAGGACTACAGGACGGTATCCTGGGAGATCCTCATTGTTACCATTGGTATTGAGCTGTACTTATTCTGTGGTTATTCCGTTCTTGAGTATTTGCTATTGCCTTGTTTTACCTGTCTTATTTCACTGCTGTATTTATTATTTCTGTCAGATTATTATACTGTTAGTTATAAATATTACTATATTCTGTCTCAGTATGGCCCTGACCTTCCTCGTCACTACCCAACCGAGGTTAGGTTTGGCACTTACTGAGTACCGCTGTGGTGTACTCATTCCCTTCCTGCGTATGTTTTTCATGTGCAGATCATCCAGGCACCTCTACTCAGGCGCACTATCAGTGAGGCAGGAGGACTACAGAGACTTCGAGGTAGATCTGCTGCGTCCGCAGACCGACGAGTCTCCCTCTTATTCTATCTTTAGTACTTAGTTTTCCTTCTTTCGGTTGTTAGAAATTCTGGAGTTTGGAACCTTTACTATACTTGTAGCCTGTGTTGCCCGTGAGTTTCCGGGTTTTGGGAATTGTTTTAGACTTGTAATATTGAGTTGTACTTGCCAAGCGGCATTCAATACAGTTTCCTTTAGATATTTGATTTGTTTTTTCTCTATTTTTCCGCAATTACTATATTTCCGCAATGTTAGGCCTAACTGGTCATGGGGACCAGGTGCCGTCATGACATGTTCACGGTTGGTGAACTAGGGTCGTGACACGAGGTGGCTTGATATTTGGCTTGGGCCGTAAGGGGCCCCTCCGGAGTCTGCACCCCCACAGTGAGCGCGGGTACCCATATGGATCGGGATGCACGCCGCAGCGAGATATGGATCGGGCTGCACGCTGCAGCGATATGTGGATCGGGTGGCACGCCGCAACGGTTACTATATGATACTGTTCTGAGAGTGGTCTGAGAGAGAGAGCCCGAGGGGCTGAGAGTGTTTCTGAGAGTGAGCCCGATGGGCTGGTACTGTTTTGAGACATTGCCCGAGGGGCGAACTTTTATGTGTGCATTTTGCATATTTATTTGCCTTTTTACCTGGTATACTGTGGTATCGGTGCCCGAGGGGCGGATTTTTCTGTGCTTATCAGCACTAACTGTTTTGAAATCGTTTTCGTAACTGTTGAAAAGATCATTTTCAAAAGAGCTTTAAACTGAGCCAAGATATTTCCAAAGATTTCACAGCCTTACTGTTTTCTCAAAGGATTGTACCCTGCTTCTATACAGCATAATGGTTTGCTTTACGTGATTTCTTACTGCTCAGTTGTTATTTACCTTTATTACTCACTGAGTTGGAGTACTCACTTTACTCCCTGCACCTCATGTGCAGATGCAGGTATCTATTCACTCGGTAGCGGGTTTTGGCCGATCAGAGGCAGAGTTACATGAGTTAAGGAGGTGACTGCCAGCGTTCGCACCACCATGTTTCTCTCTTTTGTTCATTATTCTGGTTTTTTATATTTTAGGCCCTGTAGTGGTTTACATTCTGATAGATGCTCGTGACTTGTGACACCCCGGTTTGGGCTGTGTCGGGATGGTTCTACCATTATTATCAAAGTTTTCCGCAAATCATTGTTATTAAATCATGCTTCATAATTGTTTAATGGTGATTAACTGCTTAAAAGAGGTGTTCTGTATTGGTCTGGCTGGCCTTGTCTTCACGAGAGGCGCCATCACGATCGGGTTCGGGAATTGGGTCGTGACAATCAGCCCCTGTGTGTCACTACTATAATAAAAGTGGACATAAATATTCCTTTCGTCGATTTCGTAAATCTAATGTTTCAGGGTGGATTTGGAAACCCAAAAACAACCTTGATCTTAGTATACTAACCAACAAGGACCCAAGTAAGCTTGGGTACCTAAAATGAAGTGATAATTTTAATTTTCAGGAACACCACAGGAAGAGCCGCATAGGAAAATGCTATTTANCTAGAAATCATGTATGTGATGCATGTTAGATTGGTAAACAAACCAGGAACTCTTTCAAAAACAAAGACATTGTGTCTACATCAAAGCCTTTACAATTGCTTCATATGGATTTAATTGGACCCACCATAACTGCTAGCATAGGAGGAATACAATATGTTTTTGTTATTGTTGATGACTACTCACGTTTTACATGAGTGATTTTTCTATCTCACAAAGATGAAGCTTTGAAAAACTTTGAGATCTTCTGTAAAAGAGTTGAAAGAGAAAAGGGGCGATCATGGACGAGAATTTGAAAGCAGAGTATTCGAAGACTTCTGCAATGATCAATACCCACAACTTCTCAGCTAGAAGATCACCCCTATAGAACGGAGTAGTTGAGCGGAAAAATAGAACCCTGGAAGATATGGCGAGAACTGTGATACTAGAATATTCCTTGCCAAATCACTTTTGGGCAGAATCAGTAAGCACATCTTGCCATATTCTCAACAGATGTCTTATAAGACCTATCTTGAAGAAAACTCCATATGAACTATGGAAAGGTAAACGACCCAACATAAGTTATTTCCATCCGTTTGGGAGCAAGTGTTTCATCCACAACAATCGTAAGGACAATCTTGGAAAATTTGATCCAAGAAGTGATGAAGGTATTTCTCTAGGTTATTCCATAAACAGTAGATCTTTTAGAGTCTATAACAAACGCACTCGATCTGTAGAAGAATCAGTACATGTTATATTTGATGAAAATAACACTACGGTCGAGAAAAGAATTATTGCAGGTGATAAAGATCAAAATCAAGAAACACTTTAGTCAAGCAAACCTCATGTCAGGACCCAATTCCCCAAAACCCGGTCGTGATGGCGCCTCTCGTGAAGACAAGGCCAGCCAACAGAACAACAACGCCTCTTTTAACAGTTACTTAGCATGAATAAGACTGAATCATAGATAATGAAATCATATTACGCAATAAACGTGATAAAAACAGAGAACCCATCCCGACTCAGCCCGAAATCGGGGTGTCACAAGTCACGAGCATCTAGAAGGATCTTTGATACAACTACAAAGCCTGTAATACATAGAATACAATCTGGAATCAAAAGGAAGAAATCCGGTGCCGCGAACGCTGGCGGTCACCTTGCTCAGCTACGATAACAAATCCTCAACTAGTTCAAACCAGCTACCGGGTAAACCAATACCTGCATCTGCACGCGGTGCAGGGAGTAAAGTGAGTACTCCAACTCAGTGAGTAATAAAGGTAAACAATAACTGAGCAGCAAGAAACCACGTAAAGCAAGCCATAATGCTATATTGAATAGTGTAACCCTTTGAGAAAACAGTGAAACCGTATAATCTTTAGAATTATCCGGGCTCAGTTTAAAAACCTCTTTCAAAAATATCTTTTTCCAACAGTTAAGCAAATGAATGCGAAACAGATAGTGCAAGACAGCACATAAGTCAGGCCCTCGGGCACAGCACTCCATTAACCAATAACACCAGGGTACAAGGTAAACAGTGCAAGAAATAGCATGGAAGCCAATGAAATGCGAGTGCTGGAATGTCATGACAAATAATACAAATAGGAACAAATGCATGAGTGCAATGCAATGCATATGACGGTACACTCCGGTACCCATTGCGGCGTGCAGCCCGACCCATCCATATATTTAACGTCGACGTCGCTCACTGGGGGTGTGTACAGACTCCGGAGGGGCTCCTACAGCCCAAGCGCAAATAATCAAGCTATCTCGTGGCACCAGCCAGGCCCTCGGCCTCAATATCAATACAATACCGCTGCGACGCGCAGCCTTGAGCCATCCAAATATCCAGAAATGACTATAACACTGCTGCTGCGCGCAGCCCGATCCATGCTCAGTCCAGAAATGCACATAAGCCACTTGGGCAATGTTAAAAATATGGTTCTCAGCTCAAAACATCGTTAAAATATTATTTAAGTTTTCAAATCTTAGAAAAATGGCTGAGTTTGAAAAACAGTATTAAAACCCTTGACCGAGATCAAATAATATGCAAAGTAATGCGAAAACCGTGATATCAATCCCTGAAGGATTCACATAGTTGGCACAAAGCCCAAACATGGCAATCAGCCCAAATTATGATGATAACAAGTAGTTTCAGTCAAATACGTAGTAATTTCATCAATTGGGACGGACCAAGTCACAATCCCCAACGGTGCTCTACCCTACGCTCGCTATCCGGCGTGCAAGTCACCTCAATACAGCACTATGATGTGCACATCCGGGGTTTCAAACCCTCAGACTATCATTTACAATCATTACTCACCTCGAACCGGTGAAATCTCTAGCTCGCGATGCCTTTGCCCTTCAACTCGGCCTCCACGCGCGTTGAATCTAACAAAAATTAGAGCGAATACATCACAATATGCTAAGGGAACAATACCCAATCGAAAACAATCGAAAGATAGCAAAAATCTCAAAACTAGCAAAACCCGAGCCCCGGGCCCACTTCTCGAAAAATCAGAAAATTCACATCAATGGATTCCTCATCTCGCCACGAGTCTATACATATCAAATTTACCAAAATCGGAGTCCATTTGACCCTTCAAATTCCATTTTTAAATTACCAATTCTCAAGCCCTAGCTTTACTCCCTTTTGATGAATTTCAACCAATTTCCATGTTAAATCTATCATAATCTCATGTATTTAGGCCAAGGAACTTACCTCCAACCAATCCTCCTTGAATCCCTCTTCAATTTATCCCAAAGAGCTGTCAAAATACTCAACAATGGTGGAAAAAATGGTTAGACTCGTGGATGAAATATTCAATAAAAACCCTTCTGCCCAGGCTTATTTCCTCTATGCGAACGCGATGGTCCTCCCGCGTTCGTGATGACCAAATTTTGCCTCTGCCAAAAATACCCTTTGCGAACGCGGTTGCATCCACGCGAACGCGAAGGTCTGGATCCTTCATCTTACGCGAACACAGACATCACCACGCGAATGCGAAGGGCAACAGCCCTGGAACCCCAACTTCCTTATACGCGATCGCATGCTACCTCACGCGAACGCGATGACTGACCAACTTTCCTTACGCGATCGCGAGGCCCCAGATGCGAACGCGTAGACAAAAATCCTTGCCTTCAAATTTCCTCTACGCGTTCGCGACTCATCCATGCGAACGCGAAGAGAAATTCTTCTGCAACCAAATAACTGAAAACCTGCAATCTTTTAAGCCAAAAATTTGTCCGATTGTCCATCCGGAATCAGCCCGAGGCCCTCGGGACCTCAACCAAAAGCACCAACACATCCTTAACCATTATTCAAACTTGTTCCATTCATCAAAACACCTCAAACAACGCTAAGACCATTAAATCACATCGGATTCAAGCCTAAGTTTCTTCAAAACATCCGAATTACGCATTTGATCAAAAACCCGACCAAAACACCTCCGAATGATCTGAAATTTTGCACACACATCCATAATCACCTAACGAAGCTACTGCAACTCTCGGAATCCCATTCCGATCCTCGGATCAAAATCTCGCCTATCAACCGGAATTCGCCAAAATACTAACTTCGCCAATTCAAGCCTAATTCTACACCGGACCTCCAAAACCACTTCCGATCACGCTCCTAAGTCACAAATCATCCCCCGAAGCTAACCAAATCACCGGAAACCACATCCGAGCCCTCTAACTCGTAAGTCAACATCTAGTTGACTTTTCCAAAACAAGCCTTCCTTAAAGAGACTAGTGCCTCATTTCTACCAAAACCAATCCGAATCATCTATAACACACCAAATACTGATAATGAAACATGAAGAAGCATAAAATGGGGGAAACGGAGCGGTAACTCATGAGACGACGGGTCGGGTCGTCACACCTCAAGAGTCGACTAACAGGCTAGACGGTGCCATAGAGTCAACTAATGAGATTAGCAACACTCAACCAGAATCATAGAAGGAGTCAACTACTCATACAAGCGTAACACGTCCAAATGAATGGAGAAGTGAACCAGAATATCCTCAAAAGTTCATCATAGGAGACCTAAGTGAAGGAATAAAAACCAGGAGAGCTCTCAAGAAAAAGGCAAATATAGCACTGATCTCTCAGATTGAACCAAAGAAGATAGAGGAAGCTCTAAAATACTCAAGCTGGGTACAAGCAATGCAGGAAGAACTGGATCAATTTGATAAAAACTAAGTGTGGAAACTACTGCCTAAGCCTGCAGACGCTACTGTAATTAAAACAAAATGGGTTTTAAGAAATAAGCTCAATAAGGATGGAAAGGTTGTGAGAAACAAAGCCATATTAGTAGCTCAAGGGTACTCACAATAGGGAATAGTCGACTACGATGAAACCTTTGTTCTAGTAGCTCGACTAGAGTCAATACGAATTCTTCTTGCATACGCATCTTTCAAAAAGATTTATACTTTTCCAAATGGATGTCAAAAGTGCCTTCTTAAATGGCTTCATTGAGGAGGAGGTATATGTAAAACAGCCTCCTGGATTTGAAGACTCAAAGTTTTCATACAATGTGTATAAGTTGACCAAGGCATTGTATGGACTTAAACAAGCTCCACGAGCCTGGTACGAAAGACTTAGCTCATTTCTACTTGATCACGGCTTTATAAGAGGTAAAGTAGACACTACATTATTCATCAAAAGATCATTGGAAGGTAATCTTATTTTTCAAGTTTACATTGATGACATTATCTTTGGAAGTGTTAACCCTCTTTTGTGCAAGGAATTTGCCAATCTTCTGCAAAGTGAGTTTGAAATGAGTATGATAGGAGAGCTCACATTTTTCCTTGGACTTCAAATCCAGCAATCTGAATAAGGAACCTTTATATGCCAGACGAAATATACAAAGGAGCTAATTCAAAAGTTCGGTATGAGCAGTACTAAAGCTATTGACACACCAATGAGCCCGTCAACAAATATTGACAAAGATGAAAAGGAAAATCATGTTGATGAAACCAAATATCGAGGAATGATTGGCTCTTTACTTTACCTAACAGCCAGTCGACCAGATATTATGTTTAGTGTATGTAAATGTGCCAGGTTTCAGTCAGCTCNCTTTCCCCTTAGGATATTGTTATTTGGTATTTTGAGTGCCTTGCACGCGAGGTGACGAGCGCGTACTTGAGCCAATTGTTGAAAATCCGGTTTTACTTAAGATATTTCGATTGAGTTTATTTCATATTTGCTTTATTCTACCTGCAACTACAACTGGTGCTAGATTAGGAGAGCATGTTTAGTTGTTTTAACTTGCCTACTTGCTTAGGTTGCCTTGACTGTACTACGTGAAGCATGTTAGGCCAGTACTACCCGTTGCTTGTCTTTGTACTTCATTTTGGTGTATCTTCTGGTTGTGATTGCGCAGTTACATTGGGACTACGGATGTGGGATTCCGGTAGCTACCCCCCCCCCCCCCCCCCCGTTTGTTTACCTTTGGGACTACGGGTTCGATTCCTGGTAGATCCCCCTGCACTTTTACTTTGGGACTGCGGGTTAGATTCCCGATAGATCCCCCCTGCACATATGATGGACTACGGGACGGTATCCCGGGAGATCCACTGGACAGTTGAGAAAAGGAATACAGGACGGTATCCTGGGAGATCCTCATTGTTACCATTAGTATTGAGCTGTACTTATTCAGTGGTTATTCCGTTCTTGTGTATTTGCTATTGCCTTGTTTAACCTGTCTTATTTTACTGCTGTATTTATTATTTCTGTCAGATTATTATACTGTTAATTATTGTTATTACTATATTCTGTCTCAGTATGGCCCTGACCTTCCTCGTCACTACCCAACCGAGGTTAGGTTTGGCACTTACTGAGTACCGTTGTGGTGTACTCATGCCCTTCCTGCGCATGTTTTTCATGTGCAGATCATCCAGGTACCTCTACTCAGGCGCACTATCAGTGAGGCAGGAGGACTACGGAGACTTCGAGTAGATCTGCTGCGTCCGCAGACCGATGAGTCTCCCTCTTATTCTATCTTTAGTACTTAGTTTTCCTTCTTTCGGTTGTTAGAAATTCTGGAGTTTGGAACCTTTACTATACACTTCTGTAGCCTGTGTTGCCCATGAGTTTCCGGGTTTTGGGAATTGTTTTAGACTTGTAATATTGAGAGTCGTCTGAGAGAGAGAGCCCGAGGGGCTGAGAGTGAGCCCGAGGGGCTGGTACTGTTTTGAGACATTGCCCGAGGGGCGAACTTTTATGTGCGCATTTTGCATATTTATTTGCCTTTTTACCTGTTATACTGTGGTATCGGTGCCCGAGGGGCGGATTTTTCTGTGCTTATCAGCACTAACTGTTTTGAAATCGTTTTCATAACTGTTGAAAAGATCATTTTCAAAAGAGCTTTAAACTGAGCCAAGATATTTTCAAAGATTTCAGAGCCTTACTGTTTTCTCAAAGGATTGTACCCTGCTTCTATACAGCATGATGGTTTGCTTTACGTGATTTCTTACTGCTCAGTTGTTATTTACCTTTATTACTCACTGAGTTGGAGTACTCACTTTACTCCCTGCACCTCGTGTGCAGATGCAGGTATCTATTCACTCGGTAGCGGGTTTTGGCCGATCAGAGGTAGAGTTACATGAGTTAAGGAGGTGACTGCCAGTGTTCGCACCACCATGTTTCTCTCTTTTGTTCATTATTCCGGTTTTGTATATTTTAGGCCTTGTAGTGGTTTACATTCTGATAGATGCTCGTGACTTGTGACNTTCCCTTCTGATTCATCATCAACTTGATATTCCCTCTTGCCGTAGCACCACAGTTCCTCAACCCAGGCTCACTACACGAGACCCAAGCACAAGACCACACCGTCTAAGACCCATAAGCCACTGAATACTCTCTCAATGTTCCCAGAAGTACCATATTCCAGAATACTTTACTTGAAGAACTTCCTGCGAATCTAAATTCGTTACCATTACTTTCCAGATACCGATACATAGGATGCCATAATCAACGTAAATAAAAATACCACAAGTCTTGACCCTTCCAATGAAAACACAGTCTCTACCCACATACACAACCTTAAGACACCTGATTGCTACATGTAAAATCTTGAACACATTAAAACCATTCTCGAGAGTCATTCACTCTTATTCAAACTGCAAATTACCTGACTTAACGAACGGAACCACTCGTGCCTTATTAGCACTCTGACACCGCAGGATATAATCTCATTCCAATACAAACAAACATCTTCCTTCTCTATACACTGAGCATCCTTTATCAACAACAGCTCAAGACATCCTATTATTTTCTCACATCTACGAAGCACCATATAACCTTTGTAAAAATTTTGCTTCACTCGTGCCATCTTCGGCTCAATTTCTGCAACCAGGACTGATCCGCCAGCATACCTCGAAACGGAACCAACATAGCACATTACCGTGCAATCAGCTAGTCAACAGCAACCTCCCTAACTTGGCTCGAGGCCATATATCAGGACACACTCAATAACCCATAATACTTTTACTCTAATGATGCCACAATATCATAGTGAGATTAAACTCAAATAATCTACTAGTTTGTGAAAACACATATCATCTGGTACTGTAATCCTCTACAAATCTCGCATTTACCCCCGCATCAGTTGAGTCCACTCTCTTAAGCGACCCGAATTGTCGAATTTCAACACGTACCCTTCAATTACACATGAGATCTTCTAACATACACCTAAGGATCATACCACTTAAGAACACTCCGCAGGAGATAACCCACCTGCTTCGCCTCAATTTAGTACTTCAGCATACCTTCCACCATCATATACGTTACACAGTCATTAGTCTTCCCGAGTCTGAACTCATACCGCCACATGTAATGCACTTCACTTCCCAACTAGGAGACACGAAAATATTCTTCACACGCCCATACTCGGGCCACACATCAAATTACAATAGGAAACGAACACTTAACATTTCATCTACTGCCCAACAGACTTCTTCGTCACTATCAAGTCATATAGATACATGTCGCAGTACTAGCATACTCATCACATGGGTATCCAACCGCCATTCCGGCTAATAGGGACAATACCGAACATATAAGTTTAAAACACTTGCTCACACAATCAGCACCTCAGTGCTCAAGCCATAGGCAATGATCCGACCTCAAGTCCTCCAGACTGGCCCAACATACTCACGAAGATCACATCTCGCCCCTTGATCGGGGAATCGCAAGCCATCGGGGCACATATAATACTGAGCGCTCACGTGCACCTACAGACGCGTGGAAGGAAATTCAAGAGTTTCTTTTCAAGCTGAATCAAGGACGCACGATTAGAATTCAGAATGTGAAGTTTTCCTAAAGGTTCTGCAGCCTCTCGAGGATAAATACAGACGTCTCCGTACTGATCCGCGAGACTCTACTAAACCTGCTCATGACTCGTAAGATCTAGTAACCTAGGCTCTGATACCAACTTGTCACGACCCAATTCCCCAAAACCCGGTCGTGATGGCGCCTCTCGTGAAGTCAAGGCCAGCCAACAGAACAACAACGCCTCTTTTAATAGTTACTTAGCATGAATAAGTCTGAATCATAGATATTGAAATCATATTGCGGAATAAACGTGATAAAAACAGAGAACCCATCCCTACTCTGCCCGAAATCAGGGTGTCACAAGTTACGAGCATCTAGAAGGATCTTTGATACAACTACAAAGCCTGTAATACATAGAATGCAATCTGGAATCAAAAGGAAAAAATCCGGTGCCGCGAACGCTGGCGGTCACCTTGCTCAGCTACGACAGCAAATCCTCAACCAGTTCAAACCCGCTACCGGGTAAACCAATACCTGCATCTGCACGCGAGGTGCAGGGAGTAAAGTGAGTACTCCAACTCAGTGAGTAATAAAGGTAAATAATAACTGAGCAGCAAGAAACCATGTAAAGCAAGCCATAATGCTATATAGAACAGTGTAACCCTTTGAGAAAACAATGAAACCGTATAATCTTTAGAAATATCTGGGCTCAGTTTAAAAACCTCTTTCGAAAATATCTTTTTTCCAACAGTTAAGCAAATGAATGCGAAACAGATAGTGCAAGACAACACATAAGTCAGCCCCTCGGGCACAACACTCCATTAACCAATAACACCAGGGTACCAGGTAAATAGTGCAAGAAATAGCATGGGAGCCAATGAAATGCGAGTGCTGGAATGTCATGACAAATAATACAAATAGGAACAAATGCATGAGTGCAATGCAATGCATATGACGGTACACTCCGGTACCCACTGCGGCGTGCAACCCGACTCATCCATATATTTAACGTCGACGACGCTCACTGGGGGTGTGTACAGACTCCAGAGGGGCTCCTACAGCCCAAGCGCAAATAATCAAGCCATCTCGTGGCACCAACAAGGCGCTCGGCCTCAATATCAATACAATACTGCTGCGGCGCGCAGCCCGAGCCATCCATATATCCAGAAATCACTATAACACTGCTGCGGCGCGCAGCCCGATCCATGCTCAGTCCAGAAATGCACAAAAGCCACTTGGGCAATGTTAAAAATATGGTTCTTAGCTCAAAACATCGTTAAAATATTGTTTAAGTTTTCAAATCATAGAAAAATGGCTGAGTTTGCAAAACAATATTAAAACCCTGGACCGAGATCAAATAATTTGCAAAGTAATGCGAAAACAATGATATCAATCCCTGAAGGATTCACATAGATGGTATGAAGCCCAAACATGGCAATCAGCCCAAATTATGATGATAACAAGTAGTTTCAGCCAAATACGTAGTAATATCATCAATCGGGACGGACCAAGTCACAATCCCCAACGGTGCTCTACCCCACGCTCTCTATCCGGCGTGCAAGTCACCTCAATACAGCACTATGATGTGCACATCCGGGGTTTCAAACCCTCAGACTATCATTTACAATCATTACTCACCTCGAACCGGTGAAATCTCTAGCTCGCGACGCCTTTGCCCCTCAACTCGGCCTCCACGTGCGTCGAATCTAACCAAAGTCAGAGTGAATACATCACAATATACTAAGGGAACAATACCCAATCGAAAACAATCGAAAGATAGCAAAAATCTCGAAACTAGCAAAACCCGAGCCCCGGGCCCACTTCTCGAAAAATCAGAAAATTCACATCAATGGATTCCTCATCTCGCCACGAGTCTATACATATTATTTACCAAAATCGGAGTCCATTTGACCCTTCAAATTCCATTTTTAAATTACCAATTCTCAAGCCCTAGCTTTACCCCCTTTTGATGAATTTCAACCAATTTCCATGTTAAATCTATCATAATCTCATGTATTTAGGCCAAGGAACTTACCTCCAATCAATCCTCCTTGAATCCCTCTTCAATTTGTCCCGAAGAGCTCTCAAAATACTCAACAATGGTGGAAAAAATGGTTAGACTCGCGGATGAAATATTCAATAAAAACCCTTCTGCCCAGGCTTATTTCCTCTATGCAAACGCGAGGGTCCTCCCGCGTTCGCGATGACCAAATTTTGCCTCTGCCAAAAATACCCTTCGCGAACGCGGTTGCATCCACGTGAAGGCGAAGGTCTCGATCCTTCATCTTACGCGAACGCGGACATCACCACGCGAACGCGAAGGGCAACAGCCCTGGAACCCCAACTTCCTCATACGCGAATGCATGCTACCTCACGCGAACGCGATGACTGACCAACTTTCCTTACGCGATCGCGAGGCCCCAGATGCGAACGCGTAGACCAAAAATCCTTGCCTTCAAATTCCCTCTACGCGTTCGCGACTCACCCATGCGAACGCGAAGAGAAATTCTTCTGCAACCAAATAACTAAAAACCTGCAATCTTTTAAGCCCAAAATTGGTCCGATTGACAATCCGGAATAACCCCGAGGCCCTCGGGACCTCAAACAAAAGCACCAACACATCCTAAACCATTATTCAAACTTGTTCCAATCATCAAAACACCTCAAACAATGCTAAAACCATTAAATCACATCGGATTCAAGCCTAAGTTTCTTCAAAACTTCCGAATTACGCATTTGATCAAAAACCCGACCAAAACACCTCGGAATGATCTGAAATTTTGCACACACATCCATAATCACCTAACGAAGCTACTGCAACTCTCGGAATCACATTCCGACCCTCGGATCAAAATCTCGCCTATCAACCTGAATTTGCTAAAATACTAACTTCGCCAATTCAAGCCTAATTCTACACCGGACCTCCAAAACCACTTCCGATCACGCTCCTAAGTCACAAATCATCTTGCAAAGCTAACCAAATCACCGGAAACCACATCCGAGACCTCTAACTCGTAAGTCAACATCTGGTTGACTTTTCCAAAACAAGCCTTCCTTAAAGAGACTAGTGCCTCATTTCTACCAAAACCAATCCGAATCAACTATAACACACCAAATACTGATAATGAAACATGAAGAAGCATAAAATGGGGGAAATGGAGCGGTAACTCATGAGACGACGGGTCGGTTCGTCACACCTCAAGAGTCGACTAACAGGCTAGA
Organism: Nicotiana attenuata; assembly: GCF_001879085.1. Classification (NCBI taxonomy): domain Eukaryota; kingdom Viridiplantae; phylum Streptophyta; class Magnoliopsida; order Solanales; family Solanaceae; genus Nicotiana; species Nicotiana attenuata. The sequence continues at coordinate 214,071 of NW_017671691.1, forward strand.
CGGTGCCACAGAGTCAACTAATGAGATTAGCAACACTCAACCAGAATCATAGAAGGAGTAAACTACTCATACGAGCGTAACACGTCCAAATGAATGGAGAAGTGAACCAGAATATCCTCAAAAGTTCATCATAGGAGACCTATGTGAAGGAATAAAAATCAGGAGAGCTCTCAAGAAAAAGGCAAATATAGCACTGATCTCTTAAATTGAACCAAAGAAGATAGAGGAAGCTCTAAAATACTCAAGCTGGGTACAAGCAATGCAGGAAGAACTGGATCAATTTGATAAAAACTAAGTGTGGAAACTACTGCCTAAGCCTGCAGACGCTACTGTAATTAAAACAAAATGGGTTTTAAGAAATAAGCTCAATGAGGATGGAAAGGTTGTGAGAAACAAAGCCAGATTAGTAGCTCAAGGGTACTCACAATAGGGAATAGTCGACTACGATGAAACCTTTGTTCCAGTAGCTCGACTAGAGTCAATACGAATTCTTCTTGCATACGCATCTTTCAAAAGATTTAGACTCTTCCAAATGGATGTCAAAAGTGCCTTCTTAAATGGCTTCATTGAGGAGGAGGTATATGTAAAACAGCCTCCTGGATTTGAAGACTCAAAGTTTGCATACCATGTGTATAAGTTGACCAAGGCATTGTATGGACTTAAACAAGCTCCACGAGCCTGGTACGAAAGACTTAGCTNTAAGAAGGTAAAGTAGACACTACATTATTCATCAAAAGATCATTGGAAGGTAATCTTATTTTTCAAGTTTACATTGATGACATTATCTTTGGAAGTGTTAACCCTCTTTTGTGCAAGGAATTTGCCAATCTTCTGCAAAGTGAGTTTGAAATGAGTATGATGGGAGAGCTCACATTTTTCCTTGGACTTCAAATCCAGCAATCTGAAGAAGGAACCTTTATATTCCAGACGAAATATACAAAGGAGCTAATTCAAAAGTTCGGTATGAGCAGTACTAAAGCTATTGACACACCAATGAGCCCGTCAACAAATATTGACAAAGATGAAAAGGAAAATCATGTTGATGAAACCAAATATCGAGGAATGATTGGCTCTTTACTTTACCTAACAGCCAGTCGACCAGATATTATGTTTAGTGTATGTAAATGTGCCAGGTTTCAGTCAGCTCCTAAGGAGTCACATTTGATTGCCATAAAGAGAACAATTTGTTATCTTATTGGATCTATTTCTTACAGACCATGGTATCCATGCTCTAACAATTTTAAACTAGAGGTTTTTCAGATGTTGATCTTGCAGGTTATAAGGAAACAGAAAAAGCACCACCGGGACATGTCAATTACTTGAAAAATCACTGATAACATAGAATAGTAAGAAACAAGGATCAGTGGAACTATCCACAATGGAGGCTGAATATATCTCAATTGGACAAGGTTGTGCACAGTTATTATGGATGTCTCATCAACTGGGCGACTATGAACTATTTTTTAAACCTATTCAAATATTTTGTGATAGCTCTAGTGCTATATGTCTGTCAAAGAATCCTGTGCATTACTGTAGGTCTAAGCATATAGACATTAAACATCATTTCATTAGAGATCATGTCTTCAAGAGATATATAGGATTATCATTTGTTGGCACTACTGATCAATTAGCAGATATTTTTACTAAGAATTTACTTGAAGATAGATTTTGTCTCCTAAGAGGACTACTTGGTTTCATTTCTCTTGATCATAAAAATTAGGACCTATTTGATATTTTTAAATTCTTGTATGCCTAATGTTTTAATTTTTTATGTTTGTATTCATTAATGTACCGCCTCCGATTTCCTCTCTTTTCCCATCAGTTGCAGCTTTCAAGAAAGGAAAATCAATCATCATGACTTTTCACTAACGCCATTTCCTTTCTTATACTCAACCGTCAGAATTCCGCCTTTTTAATCTCTGAACCTCTCTTCTCTGTCTCCATCGTTCTTATCGCTTAGAAACCCTCTTCAGAAATCCTTCAAACCCATTCCCAACAGTTTCTCTCGTGGCTAAACACTCCAAAAACCCTTCTGCCTCCACCAGAAAAAGTACTCGTTCTAGAGGAAAACCCTATTCTCAGCTTCTAGAACCAGTAGACCTAGGGTTTGACCACTCAGAAGGGTTTGCCTCTTCTCAGGCAGAACTTTCAGATCAATCTCATCACTTAAGAGAAAAAGCCCTAGGAAAAATGCCCATGGAAGACCCCCATGAATCTCTTACCCCCAAGAAATCCAAAATAGACCTTTCAAGTTCTCTAGAGTCAGACCTCAATTTCTGGGATACCCCAAACAGGGATTTCTTCGTTGCTCTTAAAGACAAGCCTATTGCTCATGGTAGAGTAGTCGACCTTGATGACATGGAAGCCCTCAATTGTAAGGTAAAGGATCTATTTGTCTTTCAAGGATGGTCAAAATTCCTCTATGTACCCCCTCCTAAAGTCTTTGAACCCTTAGTGAGAATGGTTTATGCTAATCTTCGCTCTAGCAAGCCTGATAAGTTGGAATCCCTAGTTTTAGGTAAACGCATTGTTCTTGATTGTGCCATGTTCGACTCAATTTTCCAGTGTAAGTGCTTTTCAAGAATACTTGGCATGATGACTTTGAAATTTCTTTTGCTCAAACAAAACGTTGTATTGCTGAGTATCCATCTGATTTCCTCCCTAACTAGTTAGGTCCCAGTGATGTTAGCTTTGAAACCCGATTTCTAGCCCACATTGTTGCAACCACTCTTCTTCCTCGCACTGGATCATTCTCCACCTTCTCTCAACGAGATACCTTTCTTGTTTACTGTCTTGTGACCGAACTCAAGATTAAGTTATCCTCTTGGGTCATAAATTTCATGATATAAAGTGCTGATGATCCCACCAGTTTTTCCTATGGTATGGCTATCACTCACATCTTGGAAGCCCACAACATCTCTATCTCGGAATACACTTCTGTCTTTGTTTCAAAATCCTACAATTCTATAGCGTTTGCTAGTATGGGTTATGTGTGTGTAAAGGGCTCCTGGGTGAATAAACAGGATGGTGAAGTCAAGAATTTTCAAACTGATTCCAAGATCAAAGCCTCTTGTTCCCATCACAGTGTAAGTGTTGTGAGCACGTGATTTTTGCCCTATATGAATTACTCCCATGATTTCAAAACAAAATAATTTCTTTTCACTATTTGCAATTTTGTGGATCTTCGTGGCATTTTCTGTTAATTGTTTGCATTTTTGTCTGTGCACTTTAATTAGTGAAAAATAAAAAAATATGTTGCATTTGAATTTAGGATTTAACTTTGCATTTGTAGGAATCAATTAGTAATTAAGTTATTTTATAAAAAGGAAAATCAAAAAAAAGTTTTATTTGCACTCTTTAATTTTAACCTTGATTTTGAGTAGTTTTCTTTTAATTTGTTTTTTTTAAATTAATTGTGTTAATTTTTATTTAGGTTTAATCAGTGTTTTAGGTTAATTAGGTTCTAGGACTTAATTTAGGTTTTAATCTAATTTTGGAAAAAAAGAAGAAAAAAGAATATTTGGAAAATTGATTTGAAATTAGAAAATTAAAAAGAATTGAAAATAAAAGAAAAAGAAAGCTTTTCTGGGCCAACCTTTTAAATTTCCCCAGGCCCAATCCATTTCACCCAAATAAACCCCCAGGCCCAAGTTGTTTCTGCCTTTGCATCCACCGCCCAGCCCATACCCGTACCCGGTCCAGCCCCCCCATCGACCAAACGACACCGTTTAGATCAGAATAGATCTGAGCCGTCGAGAATCTTTGATCCACGGCTCAAAACTAGAGGTCATTTGATATATTATTGTCTGAACCCCTACCCCCCCTCGCACTCATCTCCCTCATCTCCCATTTTCAGAGACAAAAATCCCTAACCCTAGAGCCGCCACCATTTCCCACCGCCTTAGGGTGGCGGCGCCTCCTCCAAATACCCACCAAATTAACACCAAATGACCACCAGGCCTTCCTCATTCCAAATATCCAACCCATTACCCTCGAATCCACTCCAAATTCCTCGAATCTAGAATCCAAGTTCGGCACCTAGAAGACTCGAAGCCATTGTTATCAAGTCTAGCACCCTACATGTGCAGGGAATGTCATTCCCTCAAGTTTTGGAGTTTGAAATCGACATAAATTGGTTTGATTCTTTGACCCGTTCGGTTCCGTTGGCTCGAGTTGGTAAGTCTCTTTTCCCTTGTGTGTTTCCTTATCAACGCCTTCTCATTTTCCTTTCTCTTTCTCTTTGACCCAATGCTTATAATAATCTGGTAGAAAGTTGATTCACCCTCTGAGCGCAAATCTGTCCCTCTAGCTCATCATGTTTGCTTTCTTTTTCCTTTTCTCTTGTTCTCTTTGACGAAATCTATTTCTGTTTTTTTAGTTAGTTCGTTTAGCATGATTAAGTTTCTGTCCCGTGATTTTCATCCAGTTAATTTAGATAAATTTAATTTAGTTAACTTCTTGTTATATGGACCAAGCTAATTGATTCATGCACCTCATCATGTTTTGATCGCATTGTAAGGATTCCGTTTCTTTTTCTTTGGGAATTTTGGGTCAGACCTTAAATTGAGAGTCCTGGTTTATCTTTGATTGATTTCTGAAAATCAAAAGCCCAAGTGGACTCTAATTTGGGTTTACAGACCCATACCAATTGGGTTGGGCCAATTCGACCCATGTTTGAGTTTTGGTTTCAGTGGTTATTTCAGGGACAAGTAGGGGTAATTTGGGAAATGGGGTGAGGGAATCTCTCAAGTAACAGATTGAGAAGCTTCCTAGAAGCTGGGAGGGGGGACTACCTTGCAACAACTGAATTGGATTAAGGGTAGTTGAGCAAAAAGAGAATTAACCAGGTGTATCTAGGCAAAAATGAAAATTCAAAAAGGGGCAAAGTGTAAAAATCCAAATCTGAAGTTTACCCTATTTGCTTGCCTATAAAGGCATCTTATTCTTGCCTTGCAAGGCAGAGATTTTAAGAGCTAAAGAATTAAAGAAAATACAGACGGCTGAGACATTTTACTGTTTCAATGATCCTCTTCTACATTTCTTGGTTCGAATTCAGTTTCTAAATTAGTTTCTGAATCTCATCACTAGATAAAATATTAGGAGTCTAGATTCTGCATTTTTTGGGTGAAAATTGGTTTTTTGGTCGCTGAAAGGCCCTGGTTTGAAGCTGTTTTATGTTTGGAAATCACTGTTGTATTGCTCAGGGTTGCACTGATTTAGCTGCTATTGTTTACTGATTCTTCACCTATTTTCCTTCCATTTTCCAGGTATTATTCAGCCCTCTCGATGTCACTTGACCTGTAACTTGAAGCAGTGATTTGGAAAAATGAAATGAAATGTGATGTTTTATTCGAACTCCATCTGTTTGTCTTTCAATTTTGTTGCTAGCATGTAATGTGTGGATGCTGATGGGTGTATTTATCAGAAATGGATTGTAATCGAGATGTAGATCATGATAGCTTAGTTTTCCCGTGATTATGTTACTCTACTTTGAAAGTAGCATTAGATCTTTTCCTTTTTGTGTTTCATCTTTAGGTTTGTTCTCGAGTTTGAGTTTGTGCTAGTAAACAAATCAGGTGTGTGGATACTGATTAATTTTTAGGTTTTGATTATAGTTTGTTTTGAATTGTGAGCTTAATAATAGCATTGTTTGTCTACTGACACTTCCCTTTTAAGTTTGGCAGTTAAGTGATGAGTTTCAATGTGGGAATATAAAATACGTGAGGCCAGAGACCACTCTTTAGCTTTCATACAATGACAAATTAGCTAATTCTGACTTATGATTTGAACAATAGTGTTTAGTATCATGAATAGTTCAATTGTTCATTTTCAATCGTTAATGGTTGGGTTTGTTTAAAGCAATTTGATCTGCAAGTTCGAATGCAAGTTTGACAAATTGTGCTTTGTATGGCCTCGAATTGGGGATCCCGTTGTCTGCTGAGGCCGGTCCTTTGCATCGTGGGTTCTCCTTTGGGCCCAGCGTGGCCTGGTGCGAATTGTCACCTGGAGCAGCCTCATGTTGGTAGGCTATTGGGCCTCATGTTAGGCCTAAACATTAATTTTAAAACATTAGCCTCTTTCATTTACAAAAAAATGTATCCTCTTGGTTTGGTCCACAGCAGAACCTTTGTCCATTAATACTTAAGCAGTTACAATATTAGTGATTTTTAATTAATTTGTCATTTCTTTAATATTGGAGATGGGCCATATTATAGTACAAGTAGTTTAAGGTCCTCATGAATTAGTGTAGAAACCTTTAAATTAGAACAAATTGAGGTGCGCCGCGCCAAACAAAATCTCAAATGCGTTACCCTCATTTAGTTATTTCTTTTAAAATCCTTAGAATTCGAGGCGTGCCATTTAGCAAATTTCCATGGCCCTCGCAAAGTTAACAACGCGTAGTTGCTTTTAGGTGCGTTATTTAGTAATCTGCTTTCCAAAACTTGGGTGTGCATTTCATGTGACCTAAATCCAAATTCTAAAACGTTGAATAAAATGTGTTTTGGATTGCGGGTGCATTTCATGTGACGCGGTCCAAAGACATATTTTAAACGACGTTCAATCTTCTCTAAAATGAATAAAAGCGGTTAAAAGTTAAAATTTGCACATAGGTTAAAAATGTTCTAAAATCAGATAATTAAGCCGAATATAATAGTTGAGCGACCGTGCTAGAACCACGGAACTCGGGAATGCCTAACACCTTCTCCCGGGTTAACAGAATTCCTTACTCAAATTTCTGATTCGCGGACTGTTAAACAGAGTCATTCTTTTCCTCGATTCGGGATTTTAAACCTGTGACTTGGGACACCATAAATCTCCCAAGTGGCGACTTTGAATTTTAACTAAAATAATCCCATTTCGATTGTCACTTTAAGTTGGAAAAAAACTCCTTGTATACCCTTCCCCGGGGTGTAGTGGAAAAAGGAGGTGTGACAGCTCTGGCGACTCTGCTGGGGACAAGAACCCAAAACTTTTGGTTCAGGGTTCAAAATTCAAGCTTAGATGAATTGTTATAGTTGGCTTTATGTATTATCTGATTTTGTTACATGTTTGGGCCTAATGTGCTAAGTGTTGCTTTTACCGCTCTGATATTATGTGAATTGTATATAAATTATTACGAATCCCTCCTCTCTATGAGTCTTCTAAATCATGAAGGAGTGTGCACTTCGTGTGACTTCTTTTCTGTTAGAGTCAATTTCCAAAATTTAGAACGAGGTTCGGACAAGTTGCAAAGCCGGCGAAGCTTCTGTATTCCCGGTACGTTGCCCCCCCTCGGCTCGAGTTGTCCGCTCGGGTAAGCCAGGTCTAGAACAAATAAGCCCAGGTTTTTTAAACCCAGAATAAATCAGCCTCATGCCGGATCCCTAGTAGGAGCGATTTGTTGCATCACGTGAATTTGACTTAGGGGACTCAACACAGGGGTTGGGTTCGTCTAGGACAGGTGTACCCAAAATAACAGACCATCCTGATGCATATTTTACGTGTTATTTGTTGCATTTATTTGCTTTGGGTTTGCATGCTGACCGGCTTTTGAGTGATGGGAGAAAAATGAACAAAAGAAAATAGCAGTGTAAGGGTTAAGTGAGTTAGTCACCTGTTTCGAAAAAGAAAAACCAATGTCCAAATGGTACTGAAACTCTGCCGAATTTTTGAGAAAAATAAAAAAAAAACAAGAAAGGGTTTTATTTTCAAAAATAGTTGGTTTTGTTTGCCCGAACTACGCCAGTTTGATTTCCACAGGGCGTGGGATACGTAGGCAACCCTCATCGGGTCCAACTTCCCTTTTTGCAAAACTAGCCCAAAAAGAACAAAATTTTATGGTAAATAAGTAAGGGATGCCATTCTTGTCAAAAATAGCCGAATGTCCCTAAAAGGGCGCCGGAAGGCTGTTTTTGCAAGAACAGCCACCTTTGGTCATTTTTAAATTTTTTGGCCGGTTAGCGAACACAGCCTTAAAATTTTCTCCCCGGAAGTGCTGAAAGGCCGTATTTACAAAGCCGGGTTTTATTTTGAAATGAAAATTTGAAAAGAAAAGAGAGAAAAACATTGCTACTTTGTTTGAGTCAAATGAGTCTTGATTTTTCTTAATCACCCTAATAAATGTGCAGAATGAGCACGAGTCAAAGTTTGCCAATAACAGTCATGAACAAGATCCCTTTGTAGTTGCATATGTGGTGGGAGGATCTGGGTAAATCAGAGCAAGATAAGGTCAATCTATATTTGGGAGGTCTCACCGGGTTGTTGAAGATCAGGCCTAGAGGAGACATCATAAGGGCGTTGGTTACATTCTGGGACCCGACCCACAACGTGTTTCATTTCTCAGATTTTGAATTCACCCCAACTTTGGAAGAAATAGCCGGATATATTGGGAGCGATGAGGTTCCTCCGATAAACAAGTATCTGGTTGCGCCAAGAGTCGTCAAGAGACACAGGACCTTCAATTCGAGAATGGTTTGCAAGCCGCGGCGGATGAGGGTAAAAAGAAAAAGCTAGCCAAAGAAAATGAGGCCCTTTGAGCCCAGATTTGAGAGATGAAAATAGCAGCAGAAAACCCCGCCAGAAGTGCAAAAGATGGAAAGCTTATAGATAACCTTAGACAGAAAGTGGGTTAATATAGTTTTGATCTGAACAAAGCAGAGGGTGAACTAGCCAGGGCTCGAACAAAATTGGCTAAGAATGCGGAGAAGCGGGCACGCTTGGTTAAACAATTGAAAGAGAAATATGACAATGAGGTTGTGGGGTTGAAGAAAAAGATCATCGTCGTTGAGAACAAAATGATCAAGCAGGCAAAAGGCTTTAAAGCAGAAAGAGAACACTGTTATGCAGCAATGGCACAGTTAGAGATAGATTTCCAACAACTTCAAGAACAGAATCAAGTAGCTGAACAAACATTGGAAGCTAGGGCCCAGCAGATTGGGCGTTTGTTGCAAGAAAAGGATGTCATAAGAGAAAGGGCCAGAAGGATCGCCGACCACATCGCGATGAAGTGCATAGTTGTGAGGATATGACTAGATCCATGTTCTTTGCCACTGTGATGACCTTTGTCCGCCAGATAATGGAAGATCTTTACCACCTCCAAGGGGATTTAGCACGTCGGTCCGTGGCGAGACCGAATGATGTCCCGCGGGCTCCAGGAACAGTTGAGGCATTAATGTATTCATGATTTTTGGAGTCTGTTAGTCTGTTTGTGAGTCTGTATTTTCATCTTTCTGTTGGAGTCTATCAGTTTGTTTTTTCATCTTTTCATCAGAATCTGTTTGTTCCCTTTTCGAGTCTGTTAGTTTTTCAGTCGTTGTAATCAAAGCATTCGTTTTTTATGAAAAATCTGAAAATCCCAAAATGTTTTATTATTTATTTTTGTCCCCGGAACTACAATCGGTCTGATTCATGCGGGGTCATGATACGTAGGCAATCTCCATAGGATTCGACCATAACCAAAAAAAAAGAGAAGAAAAAAAAAGAAGAAAGAGAGAGGAAAAATAAGAGAGAAAAAGAAAAGAAAAAGAGAAAGAAAATAAGAAACTGAGGGAAGGAAACAATGGCAAAACAAGAGAGGGAAATGAGAGAATAAAAACAAAGAGAAGAGGAAGGCAAGAATAAAAAAACAAAAAAAGAGAAAAAGGGAAGTCGCAAACGGAAATAAGGAAAGTCGGGATGACGCAAGCAACCGATCAAATGCATAACAGAAACGGTTAACTGCTTAGGTGCATTCATTCCCCAAAATGTGCGGTTACCAATCTGTTAAAGCCCTAATCGCTAACAAGGTTGGTGTTGATGCATTAAGTTCAGGCAGGTGGTTAGTTGATTGGCATTCTGGCAACTCACTCCTACAACACCCGGTCAAAAAACAAGTTGATCATGGCCAACCAGGAACTTGACGCGAGTGTTATCAATCCTTCGAGAGAGGTGGAAGAGTTGGATGTTAATGTGATGAAAGAAGAGATGTATAAGCTGAAACAACAGATGGCAAAGATGTATTAAGCATGGGCAAAAAGGCGCCCGATATCAACAAGAATCCATTGCCGGCCCATCATGAGACAAATATGATCGAGATAGTGCATAAGGGAGGGGAGCCTAAGAAGCCTTCACAGACCGTCAAGATGATTCGATCCAGTGAGGTCGGGCCGGTTGAAAAGTCAACAAGTGAGAAATCAGTGATCAGGTGGGGCGGGACAAACAGTGAACCATCTGCGGTAGTCAAGAAAGGATACTCAAGTGAGGTTGCAACGAAACAAGAAAGGGCAAAAGTGGTTGTGCCAGGAGTGTCGAACAAGCCTGTTGTGATTGTGGAGGGTGCCCACCCAGATCCTGTCATTGTCAAGCCAGGCGCTGGGAAGCGCCCAGTAACAACAGTTCCTAGTTCTGTGGTTGATCTTGATAAAGAGTTGATTGAAAGGTTCGAGAATTTGTTCGACGATGTGAACATGGTGGAGGTTAGAGAAGGTTTTAGCAAGGCGGTTGTGCAATTTGTTGGGCCAAGTGCAAAGATTAACAATTGGAAGCCACTCATCTCCTTACCCGGAAGGAGTTTTGGTAGTTTGCTTTGATTTTCTTTCAGTTTGTCAGGATTATTCCAGGTTGTAATTCAAATTCTATGTTCCGTCCGTTTGGATGTATAAACCTCATTATCTTTTGGATTCAATGAAATGCAATTTCCCTTCTTCTTCATTGCTGACAGTTTTATTTTCGTTTTTCTTTTCTTTCTTGTACAGTTCTTTTCACGATGGTTTCAATGACATGACATGCATGAGGAATCTTCGGCCCAGTTTTAAAAGCCAAGCTAATTCTGAAAAGTTGAAATCCCATCCCTTCGGATTGTCGCTGAAGCCGAAATTAATGATGATGAGTGGGTCAGGATCCGCCTGAGCAATTGAGTTTGATCGATGAGAAAAGATTAGCAGTAGTGTGTCATGGCCAATTGTATCAACAGAGAATGGCAAGAGCATATAATAAGAAGGTGCGTCCACGAAAGTTCGAAGTGGGTCAGCAAGTGTTGAGACGTATTCTTCCACATCAGGCTGAGGCAAAAGGGAAGTTCGCCCCAAACTGGCAGGGGCCATTCATCGTGACGAGTGTTGTCCAATGGCGCTTTGTATTTGATAGACATAGAAGGCAAGTGTGTTGAAATGGCCATCAATTCTAATGCGGTCAAGAGATATTATGTATGATCTACTTTAATTGTATTTGTTTGTAGTTGGCATGTTTTGAAGATTGGAATGACGAAGACATTTTGTTCTGCTATCTAAACACCTTATCCTTCGTTACCCCTTTGAGCCTTATTTATTTTCTTTCATACCCCTCTTTCGGAAGATAAGTAAAGGAAAAAGAGAAAAGAAAAGAATGAAAAGAGAGAGAAGGAAAAAAGGAAGAAGAAAAGAAAAAAAAAGAAGAGAAAAAGAGAAGAAAAAGGAAAAGAAAAAGAAAAAAAAAGAAAAAAAAAAGAAAAAAAAACAACAAAACAACAAAAAGAGAAAAGGAAGAAAGAAAAGAAAAGAAGAGAAAGAGGAAGAAAAAGAAAAAAGAAATCACAACAAAAAAGTAATTTCTATGACATGAGCTACGTTCGACCCGATTCCTTTTAAGGATACGTAGGCAGCCTCACGGTTCGGTCTCATCAAAACAAAAATCCAAAAGTCCCCAAGCAAAAAAACTGGGGCAGAAGTTGTGGTTGCTGTAAGAAATCTGATTTCGAAAGTTGTAATCTTTAAACCCATTTGAATTGTTTTTGAGCCTTTAATACCCATTCTTTCTAACCCTATCCAAAAGCTCACATTACGGTCCAAAGAAAGACATTCTGATCAGTCTTAAGAAATGCCAAGTCGAGCAGGAAGAGGTGATTCATATCAGGGGCAGCACTCTGGTCCAAGTAGGAAAAGTAATAAAAAATGAGAGAGTTTTATTGGTGAAAACCCTCAAGGGCACCGTAAGGCGACGGGAGCTGAGAGAAATGAAAAATGAGAGAGTCTTATTGGTGAAAACCCTCACGGGCACCTTGAGGCGAAAGTGAGTTGAGAGATGAACAAATGAGAGACGTCTGTTGGTGAAAACCTTTCAGGGCACCGCAGGATGAACAAGGTTAAGGATTAGTTGAAGAAATCAGGTTATGGAATTCTGGGGCAACAAAGTATGGCAACTGAAAGTTGATTGGTTGGACGGATTGGGCCGATTAGTCCGAAATGCATGTCATGATCAATGGTACCAGTTGTTCCACTCAGATAAGTCTCTTTCCCTTTTTCCTTTCAGTAAGTCGTTCAGTTTTGGATTTTCTTTATCCTTAACTCTCAAGGTCATTGCATTTCATTTCTTTTGGGATTTGTTCTCTAAGATGTTTCAATGTCAGTTTTGTTCAAAGCAAATAAGAAAGGATTTCAAAGCTCACTACCAGCTTCCAAAATTGCAAAGCATAGTGTGGCCAGAACATACCAAAGATAGCAGGATGTAAAGTGGGATATAGGGAGTCACCGGAAGTTTCATTGGTGGAATGATTTGGCAGGAGATGCAATGGTTTAGAGAAAAGGCGTCAGAGAGGTAAAACAACGGTTTGGGTATGGAACACTCGGGTCATCAAGGGTCATCAGGTTTGAAAGTCAGTCAGAAAGTGAAGCGGTTCAAGGCCAGTTCGGGGAAGCCGGTTAAAACAAAGCATGGCAGCGGAAAGACCTTCAGCAATAATGCCATCAACTAACCACCATTTTAAACTGACAAGATTTTCCTTTGATTGAAATAGGGGCATGAAATTTCGTTTGTTTCGGGGGAACTCTCTGTAGGGGAAGAGCAAGCACCAAACAGGTTTGATCGTAAACTTTCAGGACCCTCCTGGAAATTGTGTCTTAGTTAAATTTTAAAAAATCATGAATAGTACAGTTTAGCATAAAGGAATGTAAGTTTGTTTCAAAGTTTGCATATTTAAGATAGGATTCAATTAGGAGGTGTCAGGACCCCCTCCCCCCCCCCACCGAATAATGGACCTAGCTTTAAGATTGTTGTTAGATAACAAATGTAGCGAAATAATACCTTTAGAAGACATAACTTAGATTTAAAAGTGTTTGTTCAGTTAGGAATCTCAGGACCTTCCTGGATAATAGGATGTAGTTTAAGACCCTCTTAGATAACATGACTTAGCAGAGGTAATACCTTTAGAAGATTACAGCTTAGATCTATAAATTGTCATTTAATTAAGAGTTTTTAGGACCTCCCTGGATAAATAGGACTTAGCTTTCAAATTCTTAATAATAGTTGGTAGAATGATTCAGTTTAACACTCACCTATGTGCCCAGCTACCAAATTGGGGCAGAAAAATTTTTCTTGTTTTGTTTGTATTGTTGAAGTCAGGAGCCCACCTGGAGAACAAGGAATACATTTCAAATCAGTAGTAGTCAGGAGCCGCCCTGGAGAACAAGGGAATACATTTCAAGTCAGCAGTCAGGAGCCCGCCTGGAGAACAAGGGAGCACATTTCAAAGTCAGCAAATCAGGAGCCCGCCTGGAGAACAAGGGAATACATTCAACTCAGCAATCAGGAGCCCGCCTGGAGACAAGGAGCACATTCCAAGTCAGCAGTCAGGAGCCCGCCCGGAGAACAAGGGAATACATTTCAAGTCAGCAGTCAGGAGCCCGCCTGGAGAACAAGGGAGTACAATTCATGTTTTAGCTTTTAAGTTCTTATTGACATGTGGTAATATGATTCGGTTAACACTCATATATGAGCCCAGCCACCAAACTGGGGCAGAAAATTTTCTTTGTTTTGTCTATTTTGTTGAAGTCAGGAGCCTGCCTGGAGAACAAGGGAACACATTCCAAGTCAGCAGTCAGGAGCCCGCCTGAAGACAAGGGAATACATTTCAAGTCAGCTGAAGTCAGGAGCCCGCCCGGAGAAGAAAGAATACATTTCAAGTCAGCAGTCAGGAGCCCGCCTGGAAAACAGGGAGTACAATTCAAGTTTTAGCTTTAAGTTCTTATTGATATTGGCAATATGATTCGGTTAACACTCATATATGAGCCCAGCTACCAAACTAGTGTGAAGTTTTCTTTGTTTTTGTCTATTTTGTTGAAATCAGGAGCCCACCTGGAGGAATAGGGAATACAATCAAGTCAGCAGTCAGGAGCCCACATGGAGAACAGGGATACATTCAAGTTCGGCAGTCAGGAGCCCACCTGGAGAACACGGGAATACATTTCCAGTCAGCAGTCAGGAGCTCGCCTGGAGAACAAGGGAATACATTTCAAGTCAACAGTCAGGAGCCCGCTTGGAGAACAAGGGAGTACAATTCAAGTTTTAGCTTCTAAGTTCTTATTGACATGTGGTAATATGATTCGGTTAACACTCATATATGAGCAGCCAGCCACCAAACTGGGCAGAAAATTTTCTTTGTTCTTGTCTATTTTGTTGAAGTCAGGAGCCCGCCTGGGGAACAAGGGAACACATTCCAAGTCAGCAGTCAGGAGCCCGCCTGAAGAACAAGGGAATACATTTCAAGTCAGCTGAAGTCAGGAGCCCGCCCGGAGAAGAAAGGAATACATTTCAAGTCAGCAGTCAGGAGCCCGCCTGGAAAACAGGGAGTACAATTCAAGTTTTAGCTTTTAAGTTCTTATTGATATTTGGCAATATGATTCGGTTAACACTCATATATGAGCCCAGCTACCAAACTGGGGCAGAAGTTTTCTTTGTTTTTGTCTATTTTGTTGAAATCAGGAGCCCACCTGGAGAATAGGGAATACAATTCAAGTCAGTAGTCAGGAGCCCACCTGGAGAACAGGGAATACATTCAAGTTCGGCAGTCAGGAGCCCACCTAGAGAACACAGGAATACATTTCCAGTCCGCAGTCAGGAGACCGCCTGGAGAACAAGGGAGTACAATTCAAGTCTTATCTTTCAAGTTTTTACTTATATTTTGCAACATGATTTAGTTTACAACCACATGTGCACCCAGCCACCAAACTGGGGTAGAAAATTTTCTTTGTTTTGTCTATTTTGTTGAAGTCACGAGCCCGCCTGGAGAACAAGGGAACACATTTCATGTCAGCAATCAGGAGCCCGCCTGGAGAACAAGGGAATACATTCAAGTCAGCAGTCAGGAGCCCGCCTGGTGAACAAGGGAATACATTTCAAATTTAGCCGTTAGGAGCCCGCCCGGGGAGCAGGGAATACGTTCAAGTTTAGCAATCAGGAACCCGCCTGGAGAGCAAGGGAATACAGTTCAAGTTCAGCAGTCAGGTGTCCACCTGAAGAAAGGGAAAACATCTCAGATTACAATTCAAGTCGACAATAGAGGAATTTCACTAGGAGAATACAAGTCAGCATGGCAACAAAAGTTGCAAGATCAAGATTGAAGAGATAGATAGGTTTTGTAATTCATAGACCATAGTTTAGTATAGCTTTTTTTTTAATTCTGTCATGGTGTAATAAGGGGGTTCAGCAAGCAGTAGCAGCAACAGTGAAATCACAGCTTCATGGTAGTCCCAGCTACCAAACATTCCTGAACTACACTGACCTGATTCCTTTTTAGCCAAGGATATGTAGGCAACCTCAGAAGTAGGGTGCGGTCAAATCTTTCAAAAATGCTTCCCACGGAGTATTCAAACGGGCAAAAATCGCTCGTATTCGCTCACTTTATCTTTGCACGAAAACTCTTCGTGTTTCCGAGCAAAGAGGGGCAACTGTGAGCACGTGATTTTTGCCCTATATGAATTACTCCAATAATTTCAAAACAAAATAATTTCTTTTCACTATTTGCAATTTTGTGGATCTTCGTGGCATTTTCTGTTAATTGTTTGCATTTTTGTCTGTGCATTTTAATTAGTGAAAAATACAAAAATATGTTGCATTTGCATTTAGGATTTAACTTTGCATTTGTAGGAATCAATTAGTAATTAAGTTATTTTATAAAAAGGAAAATCAAAAAAATAGTTTGATTTGCACTCTTTAATTTTAACCTTGATTTTGAGTAGTTTTCTTTTAATTTGTTTTTTTTTTAAATTAATTTAGTTGTTTAATTTTTATTTTGGTTTAATTCTAGTTGTTATAGGTTTATAAGGTTTCTAGGTACTTAATTTAGGTTTTAATCTAAATTTTGGTAAAAAANCAAAATAATTTTTCCATTATTTTCAATTTTGTGAATTTTTGTGGCATTTTCTGTCAAGTGTTCGCATTTGTCTTTGCATGTTAATTTTGTTTAATTAATAAAAAATACAAAAAATGTGTTGCATGTGCATTTAGGATTTAACTTTGCATCTTATAAATTAATTAGTAATTAAGTTATTTTATAAAAAGGAAAATCAAAAAAAAGTTTGATTTGCACTCTTTAATTTTAACCTTGATTTTGAGTAGTTTTCTTTTAATTTGTTTTTTTTTTAAATTAATTGTGTTAATTTTTATTTTGGTTTAATCAGTGTTATAGGTTAATAAGGTTCTAGGACTTAATTTAGGTTTTAATCAAATTTTGGAAAAAAAGAAGAAAAAAGAATTTTTGGAAAATTGATTTGAAATTAGAAAATAAAAATAATTGAAAATAAAAGAAAAAGAAAGCTGAATTTCTGGGCCAACCTTTTAAATTTCCCCAGGCCCAATCCATTTCACCAAAATAAACCCCCAGGCCCAAGCTGTTTCTGCCTTTGCACCCACCGCCCCAGCCCATACCCGTTCCATACCCGGTCCAGCCCCCCCATCGACCAAACGACACCGTTTAGGTTAGAATAGATCTGAGCCGTCGAGGATCTTTGATCCAACGGCTCTAAACTAGGGGTCATTTGCTATATTATTGTCCGAACCCCTACCCCCCCCTCGCATTCATCTCCCTCATCTCCCATTTTCAGAGACCAAAATCCCTAACCCTAGAGCCGCCACCATTTCCCACTGCATTAGGGTGGCGGTGCCTCCTCCAAATACCCACCAAATTAACACCAGATGACCACCAGGCCTTCCTCATTCCAAATATCCAACCCATTACCCTCGAATCCATTCCATATTCCTCGAATCTGGAATCCAAGTTCGGCACCTAGAAGACTCGAAGCCATTTTTGTCAAGTCTAGCACCCTACATGTGCAGGGAATGTCATTCCCTCAAGTTTTGGAGTTTGAAATCGACATAAATTGGTTTGAATCTTTGACCCGTCCGGTTCCGTTGGCTCGAGTTGGTAAGTCTCTTTTCCCTTTTGTGTTTCCTTATCAATGCCTTCTCATTTTCCTTTTTCTTTCTCTTTGACCCAGTGCTTATAATAATCTGGTAGAAAGTTGATTCACCCTCTGAGCGCAAATCTGTCCCTCTAGCTCATCATGTTTGCTTTCTTTTTCCTTTTCTCTTGTTCTCTTTGACGAATTCTATTTCTGCTTTTTTAGTTAGTTCGTTTAGCATGATTAAGTTTCTGTCCCGTGATTTTCATCCAGTTAATTTAGATAAATTTAATTTAGTTAACTTCTTGTTATATGGACCAAGCTAATTGATTCATGCACCTCATCATGTTTTGATTGCATTGTAAGGATTTCGTTTCTTTTTCTTTGGGAATTTTGGGTCAGACCTTAAATTGAGAGACCTGGTTTATCTTCGATTGATTTCTGTAAATCAAAAGCCCAAGTGGACTCTAATTTGGGTTTACAGACCCATACCAATTGGGTTGGGCCAATTCGACCCATGTTTGAGTTTTGGTTTCAGTGGTTATTTCAGGGACAAGTAGGGGTAGTTTGGGAAATGGGGTGAGGGAATCTCTCGAGTAACAGATTGAGAAGCTTCCTAGAAGCTGGGAGGGGGGACTACCTTGCAACAACTGAATTGGATTAAGGGTAGTTGAGCAAAAAGAAAATTAACTAGGTGTATCTAGGCAAAAATAAAAATTCAAAAAGGGGCAAAGTGTAAAAATCCAAATCTGAAGTCTGCCCTATTTGCTTGCCTATAAAGGCATCTTATTCGTGCCTTGCAAGGTAGAGATTTTAAGAGCTAAAAAATTAAAGAAAATACAGACGGCTGAAATATTTTACTGTTTCAATGATCCTCTTCTACATTTCTTGGTTCGAATTCAGTTTCTAAATTAGTTTCTGAATCTCATCACTAGATAAAATCTTAGGAGTCTAGATTCTGCATTTTTTTGGGTGAAAATTGGTTTGATTTTTGTCGCTGAAAGGCCCTGGTTTGAAGTTGTTTTAAGTTTGGAAATCACTGTTGTATTGGTGAGGGTTGCACTGATTTAGCTGCTGTTGTTTACTGATTCTTCACCTATTTTCCTTCCATTTTACAGGTATTATTCAGCCCTCTCGATGTCACTTGACCTGTAACTTGAAGCAGTGATTTGGAAAAATGAAATGAAATGTGATGTTTTATTTGAACTCCATCTGTTCGTCTTTCAATTTTGTGGCTAGCATGTAATGTGTGGATGCTGATGAGTGTATTTATCAAAAATGGATTGTAATCGAGATGTAGATCATGATAGCTTAGTTTTCCAGTGATTATGTTACTGTACTTTGAAAGTAGCATTAGATCTTTGCCTTTTTGTGTTTCATCTTTAGGTTTGTTCTCGAGTTTGAGTTTGTGCTAGTAAAAGAATCAGGTGTGTGGATAATGATTAATTTTTAGGTTTTGATTATAGTTTGTTTTGAATTGTGAGCTTAATAATAGCATTGTTTGTCTACTGACACTTCCCTTTTAAGTTAGGCAGTCAAGTGATGAGTTTCAATGTGGGAATATAAAATACGTGAGGCCACAGACCACTCTTTAGCTTTCATACAGTGACAAATTTGTTAATTCTGACTTATGATTTGAACAATAGTGTTTAGTATCATGAATAGTTCAATTGTGGATTTTCGATCGTTAATGGTTGGGTTTGTTTAAAGCAATTTGATCTGCAAGTTCGAATGCAAGTTTGACAATTTGTGCTTTGTATGGCCTCGAATTGGGGATTCCGTTGTCTGCTGAGGCCGGTCCTTTGCATCGTGGGTTCTCCTTTGGGCCCAGCGTGGCCTGGTGCGAATTGTCACTGGAGCAGCCTCACGTTGGTAGGCTATTGGGCCTTATGTTAGGCCTAAACATTAATTTTGAAACATTAGCCTCTTTCATTTACAAAAATTGTATCCTCTTGGTTTGGTCCGCAGCAGAACCTTTGTCCATTAATACTTAAGCAGTTACAATTTTAGTGGTTTTTAATTAATTTGTCGTTTCTTTAATATTGGAGATGGGCCGTATTATAGTACAAGTAATTTAAGGTCCTCATGAATTAGTGTAGAAACCTTTAAATTAGAATAAATTGAGGTACGCCGCGCCAAACAAAATCTCAAATGCGTGGCCCTCATTTAATTATTTATTTTAAGATCCTTAGAATTCGAGGCGTGCCATTTAGCAAATTTCCATGGCCCTCGCAAAGNTGGGATACGTAGGCAACCCTCATCGGGTCCAACTTCCCTTTTTGCAAAACTAGCCCAAAAAGAACAAAATTTTATGGTAAATAAGTAAGGTGATGCAATTCTTGTCAAAAATAGCCGAATGTCCCTAAAAGGGCGCCGGAAGGCTTTTTTTGCAAGAACAGCCACCTTTGGTCATTTTTAAATTTTTTGGCCGGTTAGCGAACACAGACTTAAAATTTTCTCCCCGGAAGTGCTGAAAGGCCGTATTTACAAAGCCGAGTTTTATTTTGAAATGAAAATTTGAAAAGAAAGAGAGAAAAACATTGCTAACTTTGTTTGAGTCAAATGAGTCTTGATTTTGCTTAATCACCCTAATAAATGTACAGAATGAGCACGAGTCAAAGTTTGCCAATAACAGTCATGAACAAGATCACTTTGGAGTTGCATATGTGGTGGGAGGATCTGGGTAAATCAGAGCAAGATAAGGTCAATATATATTTGGGAGGTCTCACAGGGTTGTTGAAGATCAGGCCTAGAGAAGACATCATAAGGGCGTTGGTTACATTCTGGGACCCGGCCCACAACGTGTTTCATTTCTCAGATTTTGAATTCACCCCAACTTTGGAAGAAATAGCCGGATATATTGGGAGCGCTGAGATTCCTCTGAGACAAAAGTATCTGGTTGCGCCAAGAGTCGTCAAGAGACACACGACCTTCTATTCGAGAATGGTTTGCAAGGCGCGGCGGATGAGGGTAAAAAGAAAAAGCTAGCCAAAGAAAATGAGGCCCTTCGAGCCCAGATTCGAGAAATGAAAATAGCAGCTGAAAATCCCGCAAGAAGTGCAAAGGATGAAAAACTTACAAAGAACCTTAGGCAGAAGGTGGGCGAGTATGGTTCTGATTTGAACAAAGCAGAAGGTAAACTAGACAGGGTTCGAACAAAATTGGCTAAGAATGAGGAGGAACGAGCGCGCCTGGTTAAATAATTAATCGTGTGTTTTCAGTCGAGAACACACGATTAAGGCCTATTTCGGCCAAAAATTGAGGATCCTTTGGAGAATGGTTCAAGCTTTGACCCGTTCATCGTTAGGTATTTTCAGTTTCTCATTCTTTTTCTTGCATTCTCCTCTTCTTCTTTTTCGTTTGAACTCAGAGTTTAATCTCTTTCCATCTCTTCTTCTCCTCTTTGTTAGATGTTGGTTCTTATCTGTTCTGTTTGCATGATTTAGTTTGTTTAAAAGTTCCGTTTGTTTGTTTTATTTTCTCATTAGGATTAGTTAGTCCGTTGCCTGTTCCTTTTAGTTTTGGTCTCATTTTAAAGACTTGCCGGTTTTCTTAGGAGATTTCCTGTTTAGCCCGTTAAGAATTTTGATTGTGGATTACAGCTTGAATTTGATCTCTGAAAATTAGAAAGCCCAAATGGGCAAGAATCCAGTTTGTTCTTGTTAAGCCCATGGCTGGCTTAATTTTTTGGGCCAGTTTGACCCATGAATTTCTGGGTAATTAACAGGGGTGTGAGGGGCATTCTAGGTAATTGGTATAGGGAATAATTCAGTAACTAACCTAGGAAGCTTCTAGGAGGCTAGGTGGGGGAGGGGGGAGGGTTAAATTGAATTTCAGACTTGTAGTAGGCTAACTTGGTTAACAAGTCAATAATTGAGGGATTTTAAGCTAAAACTGAGAATTAATGGGGGGGANGTAATTTTTAAACCCATTTGAATTGTTTTTGAGCCTTTAATACCCATTCTTTCTAACCCTATCCAAAAGCCTACATTACGGTCCAAATAAAGATCTTCTGATCAGTCTTCAGAAATGCCAAGTCGAGCAGGAAGAGGTGATTCATATCAGGGGCAACACTCCGGTCCAAGTAGGAAAATTAATGAAAAATGAGAGAGTTTTATTGGTGAAAACCCTCACGGGCACCGTAAGGCGACGGGAGCTGAGAGAAATGAAAAATGAGAGAGTCTTACTGAAGCAAACCCTCACGGGCACCTTGAGGCGAAAGTGAGTTGAGAGATGAACAAACGAGAGACGTCTATTGGTGAAAACCTTTCAGGGCACCGCAGGATGAACAAGGTTAAGGATTGGTTGAAGAAATCAGGTTATGGAATTCTGGGGCAACAAAGTATGGCAACTGAAAGTTTATTGGTTGGACGGATTGGGCCGATTAGTCCGAAATGCATGTCATGATCAATGGTACCAGCTGTTCCACTCAGATAAGTCTCTTTCCCTTTTTCCTTTTAGTAACTCGTTCAGTTTTGGATTTTCTTTATCCTTAACTCTCAAGGTCATTGCATTTCATTTCTTTTGGGATTTGTTCTCTAAGATGTTTCAATGTCAATTTTGTTCAAAGCAAATAAGAAAGGATTTCAAAGCTCACTACCAGCTTCCAAAATTGCAAAGCACAGTGTGGCTAGAACATACCAAAGATAGCAGGATGTAAAGTGGGATATAGGGAGTCACCGAAAGTTTCATCGGTGGAATGATTTGGCGGGAGATGCAATGGTTTAGAGAAAAGGGGTCAGAGAGGTAAAACAACGGTTTGGGTATGGAACACTCGGGTCATCAAGGGTCATCAGGTTTGAAAGTCAGTCGGAAAGTCAACGGTTCAAGGCCAGTTCGGGGAAGCCGGTCAAAACAAAGCACGGCAGTGGAAAGACCTTCAACAAGAATGCCATCAACTAACCACCATTTTAAACTGACAAGATTTTCCTTTGATTGAAATAGGGGCAGGAAATTTCATTTGTTTCGGGGGAACACTCCGTAGGGGAAGAGCAAGCACCAAACGGGTTTGATCGTAAACTTTCAGGACCCTCCTGGAAAATGTGTCTTAGTTAAAGGAATGTAAGTTTGTTTCAAAGTTTGCATATTTAAGATAGGATTCAATTAGGAGTTGTCAGGNGAGAAAAAAACAAAGAAGAAAGAAAAAGAAAAGAAAAGGAAAGAAGAAACAACAAAAAGAGAAAAAGGAGGAAAGAAAAAAAAGAAGAGAAAATGGAAGAAAAAGAAGGTAAAATCATAACAACAAAGTAATTTCTATGACATGAACTACGTTCGACCTGATTCCTTTTAAGGATACGTAGGCAGCCTCACGGTTCGGTCCTATCAAAACAAAATCCAAAAGTCCCCAAGCAAGAAACTGGGGCAGAAGTTGCGGTTGTTGTAAGAAATCTGATTCCGAAAGTTGTAATTTTTAAACCCATTTGAATTGTTTTGAGCCTTGATACCCTTTCTTTCTAACCCTGTTCAAAAGCCCACATTACGGTCCAAAGAAAGACCTTCTGATCAGTCTTCGGGAAATGCCAAGTCGAGCAGATAGAGGTGATTCATTTCAGGGATAACACTCTGGTCCATGCAGGAAAATAATGAAAATGAGAGAGTCTTATTGGTGAAAACCCTCACGGGCACCGTAAGGCGACGGGAGCTAAGAGAAATGAAAAATGAGAGAGTCTTATTGGTGAAAACCCTCACGGGCACCTTAAGGCGAAAGTGAGTTGAGAGATGAACAAATGAGAGAGGTCTGTGGGTGAAAACCGTTCAGGACACCGCAGGATGAACAAGGTTAGGGTTTGGGTGAAGAAATCAGGTTATGGAATTCTGGGGCAACAAAGTATGGCAATCGAAAGTTGATTGGTTGGACAGATTGGGCCGATTAGTCCGAAATGCATGTCATGATCATTGGTGTCAGCTGTTCCACTCAGATAAGTCTCTTTTCCCTTTTTCCTTTTAGCAAGTCGTCCTGTTTTGGATTTTCTTTATCCTTAACCCTCAAGGTCATTGCATTTCATTTTTTTTGGGGTCGGTTTCTCTAAGATGTTTCAATGTCAGTATTGTTCAAAGCAATTAAGAAAGGATTTCAAAGCTCACTACCAACTTCCAAAATTGCAAAGCACAGTGTGGCCAGAACATACCAAAGATAGCATGATGTAAAATGGGATATAAGGAGTCACCGGAAGTTTCATCGGTGGAATGACTTGGTAATTTCATGGGAGATGCAAAGGTTCAGAGAAAAGGGGTCAGAGAGGTAAAATAATGGTTTGGGTATGGAACATTCGGGTCATCAAGGGTCATGAGGTTTGAAAGTCAGTCAGAAAGTCAAGAGGTTCAGGGCCAGTTCGGGGAAGCAGAAGCAAAACACGGCAGCGGAGACATTTTCAGCAAGAATGCCATCAACTAACCACCATTTTAAACTGAAAAGATCTTTCTTTGAAACAGGGGCAGGAAATTTTTATTTCGGGGGAACTCTCCGTAGGGGAAGAGCAAGCACCAAACAGGTTTGATCGTAAACTTTCAGGACCCTCCTGGAAAATGTGTCTTAGTTAAATTTCAAACAATCATGAATAGTATAGTTTAGCATAAAGGAATGTAAGTTGGTTTCAAAGTTTGCATATTTAAGATAGGATTCAATTAGGAGTTGTCAGGAAACCCCCCCCCCCCCCTGAATAATGGGACCTAGCTTTAAGATTGTTGTTAGATAACAAGATGTAGCGAAAATAATACCTTTAGAAGACATAACTTAGATTTAAAAGTGTTGTTCAGTTAGGAATTCTCAGGACCTTCCTGGATAATAGGATGTAGTTTAAGACCCTCTTAGATAACATGACTTAGCAGAGGTAATACCTTTAGAAGATACAGCTTAGATCTATAATTGTCATTTAATTAAGAGTTTTTAGGACCTCCCTGGATAATAGGACTTAGCTTTCAAATTCTTAATAATAGTTGGTAGAATGATTCAGTTTAACACTCACCTATGTGCCCAGCTACCAAATTGGGGCAGAAAATTTTCTTTGTTTTGTTTGTATTGTTGAAGTCAGGAGCCCACCTGGAGAACAAGGGAATACATTTCAAATCAGTAGTCAGGAGCCCGCCTGGAGAACAAGGGAATACATTTCAAGTCAGCAGTCAGGAGCCCGCCTGGAGAACAAGGGAGCACATTTCAAAGTCAGCAATCAGGAGCCCGCCTGGAGAACAAGGGAATACATTCAACTTAGCAATCAGGAGCCCGCCTGGAGAACAAGGGAGCACATTCCAAAGTTAGCAGTCAGGAGCCCGCCCAGAGAACAAGGGAATACATTTCAAGTCAACAGTCAGGAGCCCGCCTGGAGAACAAGGGAGTACAATTCAAGTTTTAGCTTTTAAGTTCTTATTGACATGTGGTAATATGATTCGGTTAACACTCATATATGAGCCCAGCCACCAAACTGGGGCAGAAAATTTTCTTTGTTTTGTCTATTTTGTTGAAGTCAGGAGCCCGCCTCGAGAACAAGGGAACACATTCCAAGTGAGCAGTCAGGAGCCCGCCTGAAGAATTAAGCCGAATATAACAGTTGAGCGACCGTGCTAGAACCACGGAACTCGGGAATGCCTAACACCTTCTCCCGGGTTAACAGAATTCCTTACTCGGATTTCTGATTCGCGGACTGTTAAACAGAGTCATTCTTTTCCTCGATTCGGGATTTTAAACCGGTGACTTGGGACACCATAAATCTCCCAAGTGGCGACTCTGAATTTTTACTAAAATAATCCCATTTCGATTGTCACTTTAAGTTGGAAAATAACTCCTTGTATACCCTTCCCCGGGGTGTAGTGGAAAAAGGAGGTGTGACAAGTGTTCCTGATCTCGCTGAGAAACTGACTGCCATTGACAACAAGCTGACCATCATCCAAGATCTTCTTGCTGCCACTCCGTCCACTGTTGGGGACATCCATACAATCTCCAAGGAGATAGGATCGAATGTTTCAAAGATGAGAGTCTAAATTTTCATACTTGGAGATAACACAGTCAAAGCATTCAAGGAAGTGCATGACAGGATTGATTGGGTCACCGTTTCAGCCAATGCTAGCTTTGACCGACTGAAGGAGGCGGTTTGTAATACTCTTACTTATTTCTTGCGTCGCTAGCTGTGGAAATCTCAAGCAATGTTTTTTGTGTTTGTTGTTTTGGACTGGATAACCAGTCACTGGATTATTTTTTTTTCTCTTTTTTTTTGCTATAACTTTGCATGCCTATAATGTCGGCTTTAGCATCTATAATACTTGCCTAGCGTGTTGTTATCTTAACATTGCTTGTTTTAGTTTGTGTTTATCCCCTCTTTGCTGATGTCAAAAAAAAGGGAGAAATAATTATACATTGTAGGCACAGGAAGCACATTGCAGGAGTCGACTAAAGGAAAGACTAATGTATGCAGCACTTGTTTAGAGGGAGTCGACTGAATAATGCAGACTCACTGAGGGGGAATCGACCGCACTCATTGAGGGGGAGTCGACTACAAGAACAATAGGGAAGTCAACTGTTGTTTATATATTATTTTTGTTATCATAAAAAAGGGGGAGATTGTTAATTATAAGTTTCAATGATGAAAAATAAGATATTACATTTGGTGTAGGGTCTCAAGGAATACATTAAAAGGGTTGAAGAAGCAATACCAGTCAGGAGTAGATCAAAGGAAGAAATCAATTATCAGCAACACAAAAGGAAGAAGTAGCGGAGATCCGGCAAGAACAATCAATCAGTGACTGACGGAAGCCAACAAGGAAAGGAATCCGCGATGAAAAAGGAAGAACAACGGAAATCTGGCGAGGATAATCAATCAGAGACTGACAGAAGTTATTACTGGAAGATCTCAAATCAAAGGGAAACGCAATCACTGAAGCCAAAAATCAAGTGATGCAGCGGATATAACTCAAGTACCACAGAGATATGCCCAGCCGATGGAAAGCTCGTCAAGACCATAAATCAAGGAAGATTAACGGGAACTTAACCTTATTCTTGGAAAGAATCAATATATGATTCCTTTCAAGGATCAACTCTCTTGGGTTTGCAATCTCTCAAGATTCTTGAAGGCCTCACGGAAAGTATATATATAGACGTTCCGGACGTGAAAAGGAAATACTTTGAACAAACCATCTACCCTTTTTTTGTTCTACTCCAAACAAGCATTCTAGTTCCTTTAGATCTGTTGTGTAATTAGTGAGAGAAGAAAAATAGATAAAAACTGGTGAGGCATTGTATCAAGAAAAGAAAAGAGCATAGAGACTAAGCTATTGGTGTCTTTAATTCCTGCATTAAATCCAAACTGGTGTAAAAATTCTGGTGTCTTTAATTCTTGCATTTTATTTCTGCATTTAATATTATCATGTTCTTATTTCTAGTGGACTAATTGGTAAACTAGTCAACTACTTATAAATGTTTTTAAAATAAGCAATTCATCCCCCCCCCCCCGTCCCTATAGT
>NW_017671691.1:240720-263237 GCF_001879085.1 Nicotiana attenuata
AATCATTTATCCGAGGTTCCTTTTAGATACCTGAGTATCCACTTTACAGCTTCCAATGTTCTTTCCCAGGATTGTCAAGAAACCTGCAAACGACACCGACAGCATGAGCAATATTAGGTTTGGTACATACCATTGCATACATTAAGCTCCCAACGACAGAGGAATATGGAACTTTATCCATGTATTCTTTATCATCCTTCTTTATAAGACACATTTTCTTGTTCAACTTCATATGAACAGCAAGAGGCGTGCTAACTGGTTTAGCACTCATCATGTTGAAGCATTTAAGCATAGGTTTAATGTACTTCGTTTGTGACAGCAACACTTTCAATTTGTCCTATCTCGGACAATCTCCATTCCTAGAATTTGTCGTGTTAGACCTAAGTCTTTCATGTCAAATGACTTGGACAAATATTCCTTCAACTTGGTAATCAACTTCTTGTCTTGTCCAACAGTCAGCATGTCATCCACATATAACAACAACATGATAAAGTTATTGCTAGAGAATTTCTTATAGCATGCACATGGATCTGAAAAAGTCTTTTTGCACGTTTGACTTCTCATGAATGAGTCAAACTTCTTGTACCACTGCCTTGGCGCTTGTTTAAGCCCATAAAGACTCTTTTTCAACTTGCGCACCGTGTGTTTCTTCGCCTTTCCTTCAAAACCTTCTGGCTGCTCCATATTGATCTCTTCTTCCAAATCTCCATGTAAAAATGCACTTTTCACGTCCAACTGCTCCACTTCAAGATCTAGGCTAGCTTCCAAGCTCAAGATTGTTCGAATAGAAGTCATTTTGACAACAAGTGAAAAAATTTAATCAAAATCAATATCTTTCTTCTGTTCAAAGCCTTTTATGACCAATCGAGCTTTTTATCTGACCAGCTTGCCATTTTCGTCTTTCTTGAGCTTAAAGACCCACTTACACTTAGTGGTCTTTTGCCTTTTGGAAGTTCAACCAGTTCATACGTGCCATTCTTCTGTAGAGAATTCATCTCTTCCTGCATGGCTTCCATCTATTGGATTTGTTCTGGATGAGACAACACTTCGTTGAAGTTCTCTGGCTCCCCTTCATCAGTGACGAGGACATATTCTGAAGAAGGATACCTCTTAGACTCTACCTTCTCTCTTTCGGATCTTCTCAAAGGTTGTTGTCCTTCTTCTTGTTATTGTTTCTCTTCATCAACCTCTTGTGGACTAGGGTGCTCCACCTGCTCAACAACCTCTTTATCTACACCTTCCGTGTGCCATTTTTCACCTGTGGAAGGACTACGTACAAGTACAGTAGGAGCAGTAACAAAGTTAGTGACTGTACCATTATCATTTTTTGTCCCTGTTGATTGATCACCATCAATCCCGACCACATCTTCTCTGAAGATCACATCTCTGATTTTGATGATCTTTTTCCTTTCCGGATCCCACAATCTGTAGTTGAACTCTTCATCTCCGTAACCGATAAAGATGCAGGAAATAGCTTTGCCATCCAGCTTCGTTCTCTGCTCCTTCGGCACATGTGCAAAAGCTTTACATCCAAACACTTTCATATGAGAGTAGGACACCTATTTGTTGGTCCAGACTTTCTCTGGAATGTCAAACTCCAATGGAACTGATAGGCTTCTGTTATCAAGTAACAGGCAGTGTGAGTTGCTTCACCCCAAAACGACTTAGGTAGTTTTTCCAGTTTGAGCATAATTCTCACTTTTTCGACAATGGTGCAATTCATCCTTTAAGCTACACCATTGTGTTGTGGGGTTCCAGGAACTGTCTTCTCATGTCTGATTCCATGGCTTGAGTAGTAGTCTTAAAACTCCTTTGAAGTATACTCTCCTCCATTGTCTATCCCGAGATACATTAATTTTTGACTTGTCTCCCTTTCCACCAGAGCATGGAATTTCTGAAAAACTTGAAATATCTCGGGATAAATAAACCCACAATTTCCGTGAAGCATCATCAATTAATGTGAGAAAATATTTGTTACCTCCCATTGATTCCACATCCATTGGACCACAAACATCAGAATATACTAAATCAAGTATATTCGATTTTCTTACATGAGTTGCTTGAAACGATACCCTATGTTCTATTCCAAATAAACAATAATCACAAGAATTCACAGTTGTACCTTTTCCAAATGAGATGAGTGACTTCTTGGATAGGATCTATAGTCCCTTCTCACTCATATGGCCCAATCTTTGGTGCCATAAATCTGCAAGCGTATCATCTACAGCCGCATGTAATCCACCTTCACATATCTCAGCGGTTGTCTAGTATAACGTGTAGGGAGCAACTCCTTTAGCAATCACCAATGATGTGATGACCTTCACTTGCTTTAAATTAAATTCTGCATTTCCGAGACCTTGAAAACCTCATTTAGAGTCACCTCGATTTGCATGCGTAGTCCGGGCGCGTAGCCGGAAAACTTAAATATGAAAATCTGTGAAAAATAATATAAATTTGGCTTATAAATGAATTAATTTGACTTCGGTCAAGTAAACGGACCCGGACTCATGATTTGACAGTCCCAGAGGGTCCGTAGGAAAATATGGGACTTGGGCGAATGCCCGAAATAAAATATCGAGGTCCCAAGCGCGAGAAATGAATTTTTAAAGAAAATTATTTTCTGAAATTGTTTAAAGGATTTGGGAATGAATTTTGATTAGAACATGTTGGTATCGGGCTCGTATTTTGGTTCCAGCGCCCGGTACAGGTCTTATATGTAATTTAAGATAACTCTGTGAAGTTTGGTAAGAAACGGAGTCCGTTTGACGTGATTCGGACCTTAATTGGTAAATTTGATGTTTAAATGAGTTTTGAGGAATTTCATTGATCTTGAGGTTTAATTTGATGTTCATGATGTTAATTTGATGATTTGATTACACGAATAAGTCCGTAGGATGTTTTTGAGATTTTGTGTGCACTTGGGTTGGAGTTCCGAGGGCTCGGGTGAGTTTCGGGTAGGTTCCGGGATATTTTAGGCTTAAAAATCAGAGTTGTTGCAGGCTCAGGGAAGTGGAAGGCCTCTAAACAGGCCAGTGCGGTCCGCACGATATCGACTACTGCCGCGGAAGGGCCTGTGCGGCCGCATTAGTTTTTGTGCGGTCCGCAGTGAAGAGCATTTCACTGGTATGACTTTCGAAGCCTATATCTTTTGATTTATAAGGAACTTTGAGACGTTTCAAAAATGAAAGTTGTAGCCCTTCGTGTCTAGTTTCCAGAAAGGTAATGTAATCACAATTTGGACACCTGTAGCGAAAGTTACGTCCAAAATAATAAGACTTGTCACTGCAGAACACTGGAAGGCCTGTGCGGCCGCAGTTGATTTTGTGCGGTCCGCACAGGGCATCTGAGGGCAGTTTATTTAGACGGGATTTTCAGTTATTTTTCATTTTTTAAACCCCCAAAAACATAAGAGGCGATTTTTCAAACAACCTTTCTTCTCCAAATCAATTGTATGTCGTTTCTAACTAGTTTTCTTCAATCATTAACATCTTTTAACATGATTCCAACTTCAAATCAATAATTTTCATGGGGGAAATTGAGTGTTTTGTGTAGAACCTAGGTTTTTCAAAAATTGGGGATTTGGACCTCGATTTGAGGTCCGATTTCAAAACAAATTATATATTTGGGTTTGTGGGGGAATGGGTAATCGAGTTTCGGTTCGAACCTCGGGTTTTGACCACATGGGCCCGGGAGCGATTTTGACTTTTTGGGTAAAACCTTGGAAAACTCATTTTCATGCATTCAAATTGATTCATTTAGCGTTTATTAATGTAATTAAGTAACTTGTGGTTAGATACGGGCGAATCGGCGGTTGAATCAAGGGGTAAAGCTATTATGGTACCTTAAGTTGTGTTCGAGGCATCGAGGTAAGTGTTTGGTCTAACCTTAGCTTGAGAGATTAGGAGTTGAGTCCTATTTGCTAAGTGTAATTGTTGAGTACAACGTATAGGCATGGTGACGAGTATCTATACGTTGGTGTCTAGCATGCCGTGAGTCTTTATATTGTGATTTTCATGACTTCGTTGTATCTTTCATGCCTTGGTGATGGTTTCTATATGTTGTGTAAAGTTTGTGGAAGGAATTGGGACTTTTGAACATCAAGGAGCGTTGGCTCAAGTTATGTAACGAATTGTGAAAGTATAAGTGATAAATGAACATCTAGAGCATTGGCTAGAGTTATGAAGTAAATTGTGAAGTAAAAGTGAGAAAGAAAGGAAGTAATCATGTTGGCACCCTTGCCGGGCTATTGTCGATTTATTTGTTATCTCCCTTGCCGGGATGTTGGTATCAATGATGTTGCTCCCTTGCCGGGATTTATTCGTTTAGATGTTGTTCCCTTGCCGGGATCTTTATTGCAATATCATTTATTCCCTTGCGCCATTGTTTGTGATTGTTGTTTTGGTGAGGAAGAGCGTTAAAGCACGAAGGGTGATGCCGTGCATCGTTTATTTTGTGAGGAAAGAGTGTAAAGCACGAAGGGTGATGCCGTGCCGCACGATGTACCATTCCGTGCCGATTTTATTGATTATTATTGTGAGGAAAGAGTGTAAAGCACGAAGGGTGATGCCGTGCCGCACGATGTACCATTCTGTGCCGATTTTATTGATTATATGGTGAGGAAAGAGAGTAAATGCACGAAGGGTGATGCCGTGCACACTTTTATTATATGATTGCTTTGGTGAGGACGAGAGTAAAAGCACGAAGGGTGATGCCGTGCATTAGTTGAATTCTGTTTCTTGTTGATATCTGAGTTATGTTACTTCTTTCGTTTATTTAATGTCTTTCTATTCGGAATTGCTATCTCCCCCCACAGCATGCTCCCCCTCCTATTTTGATTGGTTATTTCTGTGTCTCTTTTCTGATGTGTGTGTGTGTGTGTGTGTGTGTGTATATATATATATATATATATATATATATATATATATGTGTGTGTGTGTGTGTGTGTGTGTGTGTGTATAGTATATATATATATATATATATATATATATATATATATATTTGAACTGCATATGTTTATGTGGTAGTCTTGTCTAGCCTCGTCACTACTTCGCCGAGGTTAGGCTAGACACTTACCAGCATATAGGGTCGGTTGTGCTGATACTACCCTCTGCACTATGAGCAGATCCTGGAGAAGCTTTTGGACCGTAGTGTGGAGGCTATTTTCAGTTCGCGTGGAGATCCAAGGTAGACCTGCAGGTGTCTGCAGGCCCTGGCGCCTCCTCTATCTTCTATTCCCTGTTTCATTTTCCTTATTTCAGAAACAGTGTACTGTTATTTCTTCAAACTTTGTGTGTAGTGAATCTTAGACTGTCTGTGACACTGTGACACCAGATTTTGGGTGGCTAAGGCTTAAGTAATTGTAATAGATACAGTTTTTCATATATATAATGGATGTCTTCAGCTTAAATTTAAATTTCCGTTGTTATCACGTTATCGCCTTATAATTGTTAAAAAGAAATAATTGGTTAATGAAGACTTTAGTGGCTTGCCTAGCTCGCATTAGTAGGTGCCATCACGACTCCCGAGGGTGGGAAATCTGAGTCGTGACATGTTGGTATCAAAGCTCTAGGTTACATGTTTATCCCCCAGAGTCTACAGAGTTAGGAAAATCTCATATCTTTTCTCTCTTGTCGTGCTGTTTGGTTTCTCAATGCTGATTGAATTTCTATTCTGTTCTCTCGCAGATGCCGAGAACACGCGCTTCCTCATCCGCTGACCAGCAGCCCGAGCCCCCAGCATTAGCTCTCACGAGGGGCAGAGGGCGAGGCCGAAGCCGAGGCTGTGCTAGAGGTCGAGGTAGGGGCAGAGCTCAGCCCAGAGCAGCAGCACCAACAGCGGAGCCTCAAGTTGATTTTGACGATGAGGTTCGGGCCCCAGCAGCTCCGGTGGGCCCAGCTCAGGTCCCAGAGGGGTTTATTGCCACCTCAGTTCTTTAGGATGCTCTGGTCCATCTAGTGGGCCTTATGGAGAGTGTCACCCGGGCAGGCTTACTTCCTGTAGCACCAGTCATCTCTCAGGCTGGATGAGGAGCCCAGACTCCTGCTACTCGCACTCCGGAGCAGGTAGCTCCCAGTTTCAGACTCCAGCAGTTCAGCCAGCTGCAGCAGCTCAGCCGGGTGCGGTAGCCCAGGCCGGTGATGGAGCAGCTATGTCTGCTGATACTTTGTGGAGATTGGACAAGTTTACCAAGCTCTTCACTACTACTTTCAGCGGTGCATCTACTGAGGATCCCCAGGATTATCTAGATAGCTGTCATGAGGTTCTTAGGAACATGGGGATAGTTGAGACCAATGGGGTCGATTTTGCAACTTTTCGCTTGTTTGGATCCGCCAAGACTTGGTGGAGAGATTATTGTTTGGCTAGACCGGCCGGATCACCAGCTTTGACTTGGGAGCAGCTCACGCAGTTATTTCTGGAGAAGTTTCTTCCTATCACTCAGAGAGAGGCCTATCGGAGGCAGGTTGAGCGCCTCCAACAGGGTTCCATGACTGTCACCCAGTATGAGACCAGATTCATTAAGTTGGCTCGTCATGCTCTTATCATACTTCCCACCGAGAGAGAGAGGGTGAGGAGGTTCATTGATGGACTTATTCAGCCGATTCGTCTTCAGATGGCTAGAGAGTCTGGGAGTGAGATATCTTTCCAAGAGGCGGCCAATATGGCCAGGAGAGTGGAGATGGTTCTGTCATAGGGGGGTGGTCATAGGTCAGACAAGAGGCCCCGTCATTCAGGCAGATTCAGTGGTACCTCGTCTAGAGGTAGAGATTCGTATGGTAGAGGCCATCCTCCTAGGCCCTTTCAGTCGGCACTCCAGGTTTCTCATGGTGCTTCAGGTGGCCGTGGTCCTCAGATGCAGTATTCTAATCAGCAATCCTACAGTGCACCACCAGCTCCTATCAGTGCACCACCGCTTCAGAGTTTTCGGGGTGGTCATTCAGGTCGTCAGGGTCAGCAGCCTCAATAGCCGAGGGCTTGTTACACTTGTGGTTATGTGGGTCACATTGCTAGGTTTTGCCCTTGAGCAGCGAGTAGCTCTCAACATCAGGGTTCCCGTGCCATGGTTCAGGCACCGACTGTTCCACAGCCCGCCCAGCCAGCTAGGGGTGGGGGTAGAGGTGCTAGAGGTGGAGGTAGAGGTCCTTGAGGTGGAGCTCAGGCCGCTAGAGGTAGATGCCCGCCAGAGGCAGACCGTCCCAGAGATGTGGTTCAGGGTGGTGGGGTCCAGCGCCGATGTTATGCTCTTCCACCCAGGCTCGAGGCTGAGGCTTCCAATGCAGTTATTATAGGTACCGTTCTGGTTTGTGATAGAGATGCTTCAGTGTTATTTGATCTAGGGTCTACATATTCGTATGTGTCATCTTATTTTGCACCGAATCTGGTCCTGCCTAGTGATCCTTTGAGTGCTCCTGTTTATGTGTCTACATCGGTGGGTGATTCTATTGTGGTAGATCGAGTCCATCGTGCATGTATAGTTGTGATTGGGGGTCTTGAGACTCGTGTACATTTGCTTCTTCTAGACATGGTTGATTTTGATGTTATATTGGGGATGGACTGGTTATCACCTTATCACACTATCTTGGACTGTCATGCAAAGATTGTGACCTTAGCCTTACCAGGTTGACCTCTTTTAGAGTGGAGAGGGACTCCGGTTCATTCTACCCGTAGTGTTATTTCCTATGTGAAGGCTCGGCGTATGGTCGAGAAGGGGTGTTTGGCCTATTTGGCTTATGTTCGCGATTCTAGTGCTGAGGCCCCTCCTATTGATTCTGTGCCCGTTGTTCGGGAGTTTCCCGAGGTATTTCCTTCAGACCTGCCGGGTATGCCACCCGACAGGGA
This sequence comes from Nicotiana attenuata, assembly GCF_001879085.1. NCBI lineage: Eukaryota > Viridiplantae > Streptophyta > Magnoliopsida > Solanales > Solanaceae > Nicotiana > Nicotiana attenuata. The sequence continues at coordinate 248,557 of NW_017671691.1, forward strand.
TATTGACTTCTGCATTGATTTGGCTCCGAGCACCCAGCCCATTTCTATCCTGCCGTATCGTATGGCCCCACCTGAGTTGAGAGAGTTGAAGGAGCAGTTGCAAGACTTTCTTGAGAAGGGTTTCATTAGACCTAGTGTTTCGCCTTGGGGTGCGCCGGTATTGTTTGTTAAGAAGAAGGATGGATCGATACGAATGTATATTGATTACCGGCAATTGAACAAGGTTACAATAAAGAATAAGTATCTGCTGCCAAGGATTGACGATTTGTTGGATCAGCTTCAGGGTGCCAAGGTATTTTCAAAGATTGACTTGAGATCTGGCTACCATCAGTTGAGGATTAGGGCATCCGATGTCCCTAAGGCAGCTTTCCGCACTCGGTACGGGCATTATGAGTTCTTGGTGATGTCATTCGGGTTGACAAATGCCCCAGCAGCTTTTATGGATTTGATGAACCGAGTGTTCCGGCCTTATCTGGATTCGTTCGTGATCGTCTTCATTGATGATATTTTGATATATTCTGGCAGCCGGGAGGAGCACGAGCAACATCTTAGAGTGGTTTTTCAGACTTTGAGGGATAGTCAATTGTATGCTATGTTTTCGAAGTGTGAGTTCTGCTTGAATTCAGTTGCATTCCTGGGTCATGTGGTGTCAGCAGAGCGTATTCAGGTTGATCCGAAGAAGATTGAGGCAGTCAAGAACTAGCCTCGACCAGCATCAGCTACAGAGATCCGGAGTTTCTTGGGTTTGGCAGGCTACTATCATCGGTTCGTGGAGGGGTTTTCATCTATCGCAGCCCCGATGACCAGGTTGACCCAGAAGGGTGCCCAGTTTAGATGGTCGGACGAGTGTGAGGCGAGCTTTTAGAGGCTCAAGACAGCTCTGACTACTGCATCGGTGTTGGTTTTGCCCGCAGGTTCAGGGCCTTATACAGTTTATTGTGATGCATCTCGTATTGGACATGGTGCAGTGTTGATGCAGGATGGAAAGGTCATTGCCTATGCTTCGCGGCAATTGAAGATTCATGAGAAGAACTATCCAGTTCATGATTTGGAGTTGGCAGCCATTGTTCACGCATTGAAGATTTGGAGGCATTACTTGTATGGCGTGGCATGTGAGGTGTTCACGGATCACAAGAGTCTTCAGTATTTGTTCAAGAAAATAGAGTTGAATTTGAGGCAGAGGAGGTGGTTGGAGTTGTTGAAGGATTATGATATCACTATCTTATATCATCCGGGAAAGGCCAATGTGGTGGCCGATGACTTGAGTAGGAAGTCAGTCAGTATGGGCAGTCTTGCCTATATTCCGGTCAATGAGAGACCGCTTGCTTTGGATGTTCAGGCTTTGGCCAATCAGTTCGTGAGGTTGGATGTTTCTGAGCCCAGCCGTGTGCTAGCTTGCACAGTCGCTTGTTCTTCATTATTGGAGCGTATCCGAGATCGGCAGTATGATGATCCCCATTTGTGTGTCCTCAAAGACATGGTGCAGCACGGAGGTGCCAAGTATGTTACCCTAGGTGATGATGGATTTTTGAGATTGTAGGGTCGAGTTTGTGTGCCTAATGTGGATGGGCTCCGAGAGTTGATTTTAGAGGAGGCCCATAGCTCCCGGTACTCTATTCATCCGGGCGTCGCGAAGATGTATCAAGATTTGCGGCAGCATTATTGGTGGCGTAGAATGAAGAAGGATATTGTTGCTTATGTGGCTCGGTGTTTTCATTGTCAGCAGGTTAAGTATGAGCATCAGAGGCTCGGTGGTTCATTTCAGAGGATTGAGCTTCCCGAGTGGAAGTGGGAGTGTATCACTATGGACTTTGTTACTGGACTCCCACGGACTCAGAGGAAGTTCGATGCAGTGTGAGTTATTGTTGATAGGCTGACCAAGTCAGCACATTTCATTCCTGTGGCAGTCTCATATTCTTCCGAGAGGTTAGCTGAGATCTATATTCGGGAGATTGTTCGCCTTCATGGTGTGCCCGTGTCTATCATTTTGGATCGAGGTACGCAGTTTACCTCGCGTTTCTAGAGAGTAGTTCAGCGAGAGTTGGGCACGCGGTTTGAGTTGAGCACAACATTTCATCCTCAGATGGACAGGCAGTTCGAGCGAACTATTCAGATTTTGGAGGATATGCTTCGAGCCTGTGTCATTGACTTTGGAGGCTCGTGGGATAAGTTTTGTCCCTTAGCAGAGTTTGCCTACAACAACAGCTACCAGTCGAGTATCCAGATGGCTCCTTATGAGGCTTTATATGGTAGGCGGTGTCGGTCTCCGGTTTGATGGTTTGAGCCGGGAGAGGCTCGGTTGTTGGGTATGGATCTGGTTCAGGATGCCTTGGACAAGGTAAGGATCATTTAGGATAGGCTTCGTACAGCTCAGTCCAGGCAAAAGAGTTATGCCGACCGTAAGGTCCGAGATTTGCTTTCATGGTTGGTGAGCGGGTATTGCTTCGAGTGTCACATATGAAGGGCGTGATGAGGTTTGGGAAGAAGGGCAAGCTTAGCCCTAGGTTCATTGGTCCATTTGAGATCCTTGATCGAGTGGGAGAGGTGGCTTATAGACTTGCATTGCCGCCGAGCTTGTCAGCCGTGCATCCAGTGTTTCATGTGTCCATGCTTCGGAAGTATCACAGCAATCCATCCCACGTGTTAGATTTCAACATTGTCCAGTTGGACAAGGACTTGACTTATGAGGAGGAGCCGGTAGCTATTCTAGGCCGGCAGGTTCGTCAGTTGAGATCGAAGAGCTTTCCTTCTGTTCGTGTTCAGTGGAGAGGTCAGCCTCCTGAGGCATCGACCTAGGAGTCCGAGCCCGATATGCGGAGCCATTATCCCTATCTTTTCCCCGACTCAGGTACTTCCTTCTTCTGTCCGTTCAAGGACGAACGGTTGTTTTAGAGGTAGAGAATGTGATGACCCACAAGGTCATCACTTGCTTTAAATTAAATTCTGTGTTTCTGAGACATTGAAAACCTCATTTAGAGTCACCTCGATTTGTGTGCGCAGTCTGGGCGCGTAGCCAGAAAGCTTAAATATGAAAATTTGTGAAAAATGATAAAATTTGGCTAATAAATGAATTAATTTGACTTCGGTCAACGTTTTAGGTAAACGGACCCAGACTCGTGATTTGACGGTCTCGGAGGGTCCGTAGAAAAATATGTGACTTGGGCGTATGCCCGGAATCAAATTCCGAGGTCCCAAGCCCGAGAAATGAATTTTTAAAGAAAATTATTTTCTGAAATTATTTAAAGAATTTGGGAAATAATTTTGATTAGAACATGTTGGTATCGGGCCCGTATTTTGGTTCGGCGCCCGGTACAGGTCTTATATGTAATTTAAGATAGCTCTGTGAAGTTTGGTAAGAAACAGAGTCCATTTGACGTGATTCGGACCTTAATTGGGAAATTTGATGTTTAAAGGAGTTTTGAGGAATTTCATTGATCTTGAGGTTTAATCTGATGTTCGTGATGCTAATTTGATGATTTGATTACACGAATAAGTCCGTAGGATGTTTTTGAGATTTTGTGTGCACTTGGGTTGGAGTTCCGAGGGCTCGGGTTAGTTTCGGGTAGGTTCCGGGATGTTTTAGGCTTAAAAATCAGAGCTGTTGCAGGCTCAGGGAAGTGGAAGGCCCCTGAACAGGCCAGTGCGGTCCGCACGATATGGGCTGCTGCCGCGGAAGGGCCTGTGCGGCCGCACTAGTTTTTGTGCGGTCCGCGGTGAAGAGCATTTCACTGGTCCGATTTCGGAAGCCTATATCTTTTGATCTATAAGGAATTTTGAGATGATTTAAAAACGAAAGTTGTATCACAATTTGGACATTGGTAGAGAAAGTTATGGCCAAAATACTAAGACCTATCACTGTAGAACACTGGGAGGCCTGTGCGGCCGCAGTTGATTTTGTGCGGTCCGCACAGGGCATCTGAGGGAAATATATTTAGACGGAATTTTCAGTTATTTTTCATTTTTAATACCCCCAAAAACATAAGAGGTGATTTTTCAAACAACCTTTCTTCTCCAAATCAATTGTATGTCATTTCTAACTAGTTTTCTTCAACCATTATCATCTTTTAACATGATTCTAACTTCAAATCAATGATTTTCATGGGGGAAATTGGGTGTTTTGGGTAGAACCTAGGTTTTTCAAAAATTGGGGATTTGGACCTTGATTTGAGGTCCGATTTCAAAACAAATTATATATTTGGGTTCGTGCGGGAATGGGTAATCGGGTTTTAGTTCGAACCTCGGGTTTTGACCACGTGGGCCCGGGGGCGATTTTGACTTTTTGGGTAAAACCTTGGAAAACTCATTTTCATGCATTCAAATTAATTCATTTAGCATTTATTAATGTAATTAAGTAACTTGTGGCTAGATACGAGCGAATTGGCGGTGGAATCAAGGGGTAAAGCTATAATTGAAACTTGAGTTGTGTTCGAGGCATCGAGGTAAGTGTTTGGTCTAACCTTAGCTTGAGGGATTAGGAGTTGAGTCCTATTGGCTAAGTGTTAATTGTTGAGTACAACGTATAGGCATGGTGACAAGTATCTATACGTTGGTGTCTAGCATGCCCGTGAGTCTTTATATTGTGATTTTCATGACTTCGTTGTATCTTTCATGCCTTAGTGATGGTTTATATATGTTGTGTAAAGTTTGTGGAAGGAACTGTGACTTTTGAACATCGAGGAGCGTTGGCTCAAGTTATGTAACGAATTGTGAAAGTGTAAGTGATAAATGAACATCTAGAGCATTGGCTCGAGTTATGAAGTGAATTGTGAAGTAAAAGTGAGAAAGAAAGGAAGTAATCATGTTGGCACCCTTGCCGGGCTATTGATGATTTATTTGTTATCTCCCTTGCCGGGATGTTGGTATCAATGATGTTGCTCCCTTGCCGGGATTTATTCGTTTAAATGTTGTTCCCTTGCCAGGATCTTTATTGCAATATCATTTATTCCCTTGCCCCATTGTTTGTGATTGTTGTTTGGGTGAGGAAGAGCGTTAAAGCACGAAGGGTGATGCCGTGCCGCACGATGTACCATTCCGTGCTGATTTTTTGTGAGGAAAGAGTGTAAAGCACAAAGGGTGATGCCGTGCCGCACGATGTACCATTCCGTGCCGATTTATTGATTATATGGTGAGGAAAGAGAGTAAAAGCACGAAGGGTGATGCCGTGCACACTTTTATTATATGATTGCTTTGGTGAGGACGAGAGTAAAAGCACGAAGGGTGATGTCGTGCATTAGTTGAATTCTGTTTCTTGTTGATATCGGAGTTATGTTAATTCTTTTGTTTATTTAATGTCTTTCTATTCGGAATTGCTATCTCCCCCCACAACATGCTCCCCCTCCCATTTTTACTGGTTATTTTTGTGTCTCTTTTCCNTTCATTGCTTGGTGATGGTTTCTATATGTTGTGTAAAGGTTGTGGAAGGAATTGTGACTTTTTGAACAGTGAGGTAGCGTTGGCTCAAGTTATGTAACGAATTGTGAAAGTGTAAGTGATAAATGAACATCTAGAGCATTGGCTCGAGTTATGAAGTGAATTGTGAAGTAAAAGTGAGAAAGAAAGGAATTAATCATGTTGGCACCCTTGCCGGGCTATTGTTGATTTATTTGTTATCTCCCTTGCCGGGATTTTGGTTTAAATGTTGTTCCCTTGCCGGGATTTATTCGTTTAAATGTTGTTCCCTTGCCGGGATCTTTATTGCAATATCATTTATTCCCTTGCCCCATTGTTTGTGATTGTTGTTTGGGTGAGGAAGAGCGTTAAAGCACGAAGGGTGATGTCGTGCATCATTTGTTTTGTGAGGAAAGAGTGTAAAGCACGAAGGGTGATGCCGTGCCGCACGATGTACCATTCCGTGCCGATTTTATTGATTATTATTGTGAGGAAAGAGTGTAAAGCACGAAGGGTGATGCCGTGCCGCACGATGTACCATTCCGTGCCGATTTATTGATTATATGGTGAGGAAAGAGAGTAAAAGCACGAAGGGTGATGCCGTGCACACTTTTATTATATGATTGCTTTGGTGAAGACGAGAGTAAAAGCACGAAGGCTGATGTCGTGCATTAGTTGAATTCTATTTCTTGTTGATATCGGAGTTATGTTAATTCTTTTGTTTATTTAATGTCTTTCTATTCGGAATTGCTATCTCCCCCCACAACATGCTCCCCCTCCCACTTTTACTTGGTTAGTTTTGTTGTCTCTTTCCGCTGTATATATATATATATATATATATATTTTTGAACTGCACAGGTTTATGTGGTAGTCTGGTCTAGCCTCGTCACTACTTCGCTGAGGTTAGGCTAGGCACTTACCAGCACATGGGGTCGGTTGTGCTGATACTACACTCTGCACTATGTGCAGATCTCGGAGCAGCTTTTGGACCGTAGTGTGGAGGCTATTTTCAGTTCGCGCGGAGATCCAAGGTAGACCTGCAGGCATCTGCAGGCCCTGGCGCCTCCTCTATCTTCTATTCCCTGTTTCATTTTCCTTATTTCATAAACAGTGTACAATTATTTCTTCAGACTTTGTGTGTAGTGAATCTTAGAGTGTCAATGACACTGTGACACCAGGTTTTGGGTGGCTAAGGCTTAAGTAATTGTAATATATACAGTTTTTCATATATATTATGGATGTCTTCCGCTTAAATTTGAATTTCCGCTGTTATCACGTTATCGCCTTATAATTGTAAAAAGAAATAATTGGTTAATGAAGTATTTAGATTAAAGGTTTGGCTTGCCTAGCTCACATTAGTAGGCGCCATCACGACTCCCGAAGGTGGGAAATACGGGTCGTGACAAATGATCCCATGGTGAGTCTACACTTCTATTGGCGAACTGATTATCGTAGTCATCTCGATCTTGAGCGATCCCTGAAATCAAATTTATTCGCAGATCAGGTACGTGACGCACATCTTTTTAAACTAATGTGCACCCAAAATTTGTCTTGATATAAATATCGCCAATCCCCACAATCTTTGAGTAACTGGTATTTCCCATCTTGACCATCCTAAAGTCTCCTACTTTGTACCTACAGAAGAATTCTCTTACTATTGTGGCATGGTAGGATACTGCTATGTCAACCACCCATTCTGACTCTTAGCTTGCTAAGTGCATGCATTTTTCCACCTCGTGAATGAAGAGAACCCCTGAATCATCGTTGTGCACTGCACTAGTTGTGTTGTCATCATTCTTTTGGCCACTGCTCTCGCCTCGACCTTTCTTTGGGAACTCTCTTTTGAAGTGACCGGGTTGACCGCAACTGTAGCAATTCCTACCCTTTGATCGGTTCCTGGACTTTCCACGAGCTTTGGATTTATCACGGCTACTCGATGCTCTATAAAAACTTCTTCCTCTGTTTTCCATGATAAGAGCCTGCCCCTGACTTTCGGGCTACTTCCTCATCTTATCATTGAGTAGGATGGCTGATGTGACCTCCTTTAAATTGATGGTTGTCATGACCCAAACCGATGGGCCGCGACGAGCACCTGGTACCTTACTCAACCGAGTACCTACATAACGTATCTTTTCATGTCGTACTATCATAGATAACTAAGTCGGAAGACTGTCGTAAGATAAGTAGGATACAACATATGATACCAACTTATGCATAAGACATAAGGGCCTATAAGACCAAAATAACCACTCGTATACTGAAAATATGCCGACAAGGCCAAACAATTTTTTGCATACATGATATCTGTCTACAAGCCTCTAAGAATACGTAATTTTCATAAAGGTCGGGACAGAGGCCCACCATACCAAACAATACACGTCTAAATCGTACTAACCAAACAAGCAACTCCGAAGCAAATGGATCGCACCAACATCTTCCGCTGAGTTGATAGCCTACTTGGAGAGCTCTCGACCTATCTATCGGGACCTGCGGGCATGAAAGGCAGCGTTCCCAGGCAGAAGGGACGTCAGTATGAATAATGTATCGAGCATGTAAGGCACATAAATAAGCACATAACAGACTCGGTAAGGCACATAAATAAGCACATAACAGACACAGAAGAAATATAGAGTAAATGACTCAACCTGTAAGTCTGGAAAACTTTGTAAATCATGAAATACTTATAATGTCATGCATATGCATATGAATGTCATGTCGTGCATAGGTACATGTTTTATAACATCATCAGCCTCTGAGGGCACCCCATCATATCATCTCGGCCACTGTGGGCAAATTATCAACATATACCAGCTGATCATGTGGTGGTACATATATAACGCCATAACCTTTCTCATATCCCATATACATATATATACATATATATACGCGTATATAACGCCATCTGGTCATGGGTTAATGTGCATGTATAAATGCATGAAATACATATGAGATGCGTTAATAAAATCTCTCGCTACGTCATAAGACCATTATGCCTCTGATAAATACCATGAAATAAAATTGATCAACTTACGTATTTTCTGAGACCAATGAATAGATGATAAAATAATATGACACATGGGGAATCAAGAACGTAAGTATCTCTAGTATTTCCATGAATAGAGTCATTTATGGAAATTGCGCATTTGCTCGTTTCGTTTGTGTCGTATAGATCATGCCAAAAGAAAGAAGGGATAGCCTTAGCATACCTGGAGTAGGGAAAAAGCCGTATGATATTCTTGAAAAAGGTTGCACCATACTTGTTTAGAATCGCAAATCTCACATTGCTACGGTGCTAAGAAATCTCGTTGGAATTGTTTTGTTTCAAGATTAGCATTCGTTCTTGTTGGAGTGAGCTTCAGATTGCCCTTTTTCGTTAGCTTCATATGAACCATTAGAGCCTTTTACGTTAGCTTCATATGGAATCATTAGAGCTTTTGCAATTTTTTCAAATTGATGGAAGAATATTATCTTTCAATTTGTTAAAGTTATGTAGCCTTTTAAGGCCTTTCTTTTAGGTAGTTGCCACCTAATCAACAATGACTAAGAGTCATTGTTTGATTTAGTGGCTTGCTTCACGTGGAGGGTGGGTTGGGAATTTTGATATTATCCAATAATTAATTAACTAATTAGGTAATATACCGCTACCCGGTAATTAATCAATTACCCGCATAATTAAGAATTGCCTCAAATTACTTAAAATTCTACATATTTTTAATACACTTTATACATCCTACAATCATGGTCATATGGTACCTTGTATGGTACTAGTCCATAAATATCGGGGTATTATAGCTTGGACCGTATTTTATCCCAAATTGCCAAACTTCGACGAAAATTCATTTTCTTTGACTTATTTCCCCTCTCACCTTGACGAACTTACTCATAACTTGTTTAAATAGCATAATCCTTATAATCTCCAAATAATCTTTTCCTTGGACTGATGTCAATTACCTTACGACAAATTCAACGTACAATATTACAGGGTGCAACATCGTCGTAATTTAATACTGCGAAGCGTAACCATTGTAATGTAATACTGCAAGGCGTAACATCATCGTAATATTGCGGGGCGTAACATCATTCCTCCCTTTGGAACATTCGTCCTCGAATGTTGACTAATGCTCTTATCATTTTCATAACTTATAGCTCTTGTGAATAGCTTAATACTCCCCTTGCCATTTAGGCCTCTTTCCCTTGCCATGACTTGTGATCGAATTCCTTCCAATCTCGTAACTGTTGCTACCTTCTATCTTGCAGCCTCTACGATACTGACCTTGTGCCTATGCGACTATTTTCTCTTTTTTTCTCTAGCTTTTAGCCAATCTCTTGGCCTTACTTTGTAGACATATACAAGGCTTAACAGGATGCCTCTCTGGGCATCTATAGGTGTACTGAAGCTACGCTCGGTACTTTGTAGAACCTGCGAATATGGCTATATCTTATTTCATAGACCTGGTTATCCATTCATATGACTTTACTGCATCTACGTAGGTCATACTATACCAAAATTCTTACTTCAATTTATCGTTACTGAGGTATGCTACCAAACTCCCGATTACTTTTGTTGCTTATCCTTTAGGTATAACTCTTAGTCCTTTAATGCCTCCTTCATTACCGTTCGTCTTAAGAATGATGGCCTAATCTCATATCATACCTTTTAACTTTTGCCCATCCATTAATAATTTTCCTTAATATTGATCTACAATATACCACCGATAACTTGAAACATCTTACGTAATACCTTATCATTAAGGCTTACGTTGCATTGAGGAATATTTGAAGCGATTTCCTTAATCGTATTTCATAGTATCTCAATGCGATTCACCTTATGGGGGGGTGTATTCTAATCTCGAGCCGTCCGTGAAATCTTTTCTCCTTCTCTTTTTTTTTTCTTCAAATCATTATTTAAACGAAGGCCCAAACGTCATCCTTTACCTGTCAAAATTACACCCTCATTTTATTACCAGGTTAGCTTTCCATTTCTTCTAAATGCTACTAGTCTTAAACTCATTTAAGCTCATTCAGGCTATGCTGAGCTTTATATAATTTATAGAACCCATCAGCTCTCTCTCATTTTCGCGGGCTTAATCCCGAGGGCTTATCCATTCTTGTCACCTTCTCACTCGCCCTTTCTTATCCTTACTCCTGTATTCCTACAACCTTGTCGCTCTACCATACTTTAGCTTGCGACCCATACATATCCATTTATACTACTCACAGCCTTCCTTCAACTTCCTTGCACCATAGATTTCCTTATGTTATTCTGGAACATCAAGCGAGACATCGCATTATCTCTAACTCTTCTTTATTCTCTTAATTAGACCTCTCCATACCTATAAACTATAGGCTGGAAGATAAGCCACTGACGATTCCATTATCATTCTTGGATACTGAATCCCAGCGCTTCTATCCTTTTGTTCGAAGTATGGACTATTCCTTCTGCATTTGAGTATCTCGTATGTTGTTCCCCTTTACCTTTCTTACCTTAAAATCTTGCATCGTATCTTCTATCTCTTTCATGACCTCCCTTCCACATAGGTATAATTCACGTTCACAACTTGAAGCTCTATTATAATACTTGCATCTCTGGGCATGCACAATTTGTTGGGAGCCTCATACTGACTTCTTATGAGGCTAGTACTTCTTCTAACTGGCTTTATCATAGAGCTGTTATAGAATATGATTGTTGTATTATCTCTCTTGTACCTTTGATGTTAAGAGTAATTCTGCAATATTCTCAATCACGATTTCTATAATTTTCTAGGTCCAATAATCAGACTCCTGATTTACTTCACTGATGTAACTCTTTAGCTTCCTCTTGCTTCTGATCAGCCTTTATGTAGGCTTAAGCCATCTTCCGATCTGCGGCTCATGGTATTACTTTAGCCCTTCATGGACGCTATGGAATATTCAGGATATAATCTCCTAACAATTCAATCGTTCATCTATGACCTGGACTCAATTCCTTCTTTTAACTTATACCGGAGTCTTGTACGACTGTATGATTGTTAACATATATGCTGCATGGCTTATACTCCGAACTCTTAAGTGCGTTCATAACGTAACTAACTCAGGATCATTGACCGAATTATTCCTTTCCTTCTTAGCTTTCTTTAACGTAAGCTATCATTTTTCCTGGTCTTTCTGCCCCCTTGTTGCGTGCATACTTAGCTTATCTTAGTTCCTATGCATATGGGAATTCCATACAACACATATGACCTTGAATATCACTGCTGATTTTACTTCTCGTTCATTAGCCACGGTAGGTGCCTTTTACATGACCGTTTCTTCTTCAATTTACTATGCTTAGGTTGGAGCCTTCTGTCTTATTTCCTCAACTAGTCTTCCATTGTAGTACTTAGGGAGGACCACTGATTCTTGCAAGACATCGAGCTTGTTACCTTGTTTACCCAACGGAATTTTTGATGTCCTTCCTCGCCTATAATTATCCGTAGTTACTTACCTCCACGCCCTCGTGCTTGTAGGGTTGCTTCTGAACTTAATATTTTTACTGTCTTCCCAACGGCATTCTCTTTTATTTCTGTAATACTCATACGGTACCTTTTTAACTCCCTTCATATGAATATATCTCAAGTATTATAATGTCATAACTGCGAGGCTGAACTCCCCATGTTGGGGTTCACTCTGTTTATCTTACACGATCTATTTATTTATCTGTATCCTCTTATCTAGCCATAACTAGGCTCTTCCTGGATCAACCACTAACCATTCGCTGGCCCACTCTCATATCAATATTCGGTGTACTGGCTCCTTATCTTTCTATAACATCCCGGGCAGGAACTCTTACTTCTTCTTCTTGATGTCGTGCTTACATAATGTTCTGGAATCATAGCATATCTGTAACATTTGAATAAGTGCAATCTCATCCCTTTCTCATTTTTTATCGCATTCTTCCTTTATCATTCCATAGTTACTAGATCCACTTAATTGTTACTTAATGCCACATCGTTCCATATTCCCCCCTTTAGGGGAGTACTAAGAGTTGGAGCTACGACGACCTGCCTATAGATGTTTTTCCTTTTCATATTTGGCGTCCTTTCACATCATCAATGACCCTTACTCGCTTTGCGGTAACCCTTTCGTACTAAGGATAACAAAATTCCTTACTTGTGATGGTGACACTTAGTGTAACTGGCATATACAGTCCCTTAAGCTTAACTTTGCTCATATTGCTTGCTTTAGGGAAACGTCTTCCTGAGTGACCATTCTCTGAATTCATCATGGATCTTCTTCTGTTGTCCATTTATTATTGTCGGAACGCAATCTGAAATTGTCATGATGCTGACTATTATCAAATCACTCAGTCCCTAATTTATTATTAGTTTATCTTGTTCACCAATCCATACTGATTTCTATTACTCTAGGGTCTAACTTTTCCTCTGGTAATCACGTTAGAGTTGCGAACTTATTTCTCGAAATGAGGATATGACTGTATGGCCAATACTCTTTTGATGTCCTAAGGCCTATCACTTCTGGTCTCTTCCTTCACCTGACTATGGATATGGTAATACCATCATCTTTTTGATCTACCGTTGTCGTCCATGTATCACATCTCACTCATAATTCTTCCTTATCTCTCTTCTCATTACCTTGCTAATATTCCTGCCTATCCCTTTCTTGTGAAAGCTTCAACAAGATATTTTTTCGCTTTTAGCTCTCCTTGCTTCAATCATCCGGTCTTCCGGTTGCTCAACGTCCTTTCTCTACTAGGGACGGGAGTCATACTAAGGTAATATTTATCCCTTCTAGGCTTTCAATGCCTATCTTCGGAATTTTTTTATAATGCTAGTATTCACATTTAATTGTAATATTCTAGAGTGCATCACCTGGGTGTCTCACTAGAAGATCTATTAGCACATTTGTAATATTCTTCGGAAATGTCAACTAACACAAACAATCCATTCACCATTTTGGTTTACTCTAACCCCAGCCGGATGATGTTCCATCCTTCTCTTAAACTACACCTGTTCGCTTCCGTAAGGCATAAATGAGATGGGTGTAGCCAATTATACATACCTCTTGTGAAGGTAACTCACAATGCTTATATCTCTTTTCTTGAATTGTAGATAATGATCATCTTCAGTAACTGTCTTTCTGGATATGGGCATCGTCGTATTATGAATAAGATAGATTTTAGGAAATTGAGTTCTTATAACTAAGCTCTACCACACGATCTAGAATAAAAAGAAAGAGTGACCGTCCTAAATGCCCCGTAGCCTCCTGCTTATAAGTGTGGTGCACGACACACCATAAACAAGACTCTACTAGATACGGCTTGTAGATTCCCTAGGACAGAACTGCTCTGATACCACTTTTGTCACGACCCAAATCGATGGGCCGCGACGGGCACCCGGTACCTTACTCAACCGAGTACCGACTTAACGTATCTTTTCATGTCATACTATCATATATAACTGGGCCGGAAGGCTATCGTGAGATAAGTAGGATACAACATGTAATACCAACTTATGCATAAGACATAAGGGCCTATAAGACCAAAATAATCACTCGTATACTCAACATAGGCCGACAACGCCATACAATCTTTTACGTACATGACATCTGTGTACAAGCCTCTAAGAATACGTAATTTTCATAAAGGTCGGGACAGAGTCCTGCCATACCAAAAAATACACGTCTAAATCATACTAACCAAACAAGCAACTCCGAAGCAAATGGAGCGCACCAACATCTTTCACTGAGCTGATAGCCTACTTGGAGGGCTCTCGACCTGTCTATCAGGACCTGCGGGCATGAAACGCAGTGTACCCAGGCAGAAGGGACGTCAGTACGAATAATGTACCGAATATGTAAGACACATAAATAAGTACATAACAGACACGAAAAAAATATAGAGTAAATGACTCAACCTGTAAGTCTGGAAAACTTTGTAACTCATGAAATACTTATAGTGTCATGCATATGCGTATGAATGTCATGTCGTGCGTAGGTACATGTTTTATAACATCATCGGCCTCTGAGGGTACCCCATCATATCATCTCGGCACTGTGGGCAAATCATCAACGTATACCAGCTGATCAGATGGTGGTGCGTATATAATGCCATAACCTTTCCCATATCCCATATACATATATATACATATATTTACGCATATATAACGCCATCTGGTCATGGGTCAATGTGCATGTATAAATGCATGAAATACATATGAGATACATTAATAAAATCTTTCAGTACATCGTAAGACCATTATAGCCTCTAGATTAATACCCATGAAATAAAATTTATCAACTTACGTATTTTCTTAGTA
>NW_017671692.1:0-12354 GCF_001879085.1 Nicotiana attenuata
TTACTTTGTGTGGACTAGTCATGGAGAGATCGATGGTAGCCATGGGATATTTCATAACATGGTTGTGGGTGAAAGTAGTAGGTCGGTGGAGAACACAAATCGTGATTCTAGAATTCATGATATGGTTGCGGATGCTTTTGGGATGCACTTTGGGTTTGAGTCCAACGAAAATGTTGAACAAACTCCTAATGATGACGCAAAACGTTTTTATGAAGCTTTAGAGGAAGCTAGTCGTCCACTACGTAACGGAAGTTCGCACTCTGAGTTGTCTGTTGCAGTTAGATTACTAAGTATGAAATCTGATTGGAATTATTCTCAAGGAGCCATGGACTCCTTCATTGACCTAATGCGTGAACTAGTTGGCCCTGATATCGAATTACCTGGTGATTTCTACAAGGCAAAGAGATTAGTTTCTAAGTTAGGACTTTCGTCATTGAGAATTGATTATTGTGAAGATGGTTGCATATTATATTATAAAGATGATGCAGGTTTGGACAGTTGTAAATTTTGCGGAAAGCCTCGTTTCAAGAGGCTTTCCAGTGGGAATATGGTCGCTATCAAGTCGATGTATTATTTACCTCTTATACCTAGGTTAAAGAGGTTATATGCGTCGATGAGTTCTGCTCCTCATATGAGATGGCACTTTGAAAATAGAAGACCACCTGGTGTTATGTGTCATCCTTCAGATGGAGAAGCTTGGAAGCAGTTTGATAGGACATATCCAGATTTTGCTAGTGAACCAAGGAATGTTCAATTAGGTCTGTGTGCGGATGGCTTCACGCCTTTTTCTGTACCTGCCACACCATATTCATGTTGGCCTGTCTTTCTTACACCTTATAATCTACCACCCGAGTTGTGCATGACTAGTTCATACATATTCTTAAATTGTATTATCCCCGGTCCACGTAATCCGAAAAGTTTGATTGATGTATATTCGCAACCTTTGATTGATGAGCTAAAACAATTGTGGTACGATGGTGTTGAAACATATGACATATCAACCAAGCAGAATTTCATTTTGCGTGCTAATTTAATGTGGACAATTAATGATTTTCCTGCGTATGGAATATTGTCTGGGTGGATGACTGCTGGTAAGCTAGCTTGTCCTTACTGCATGGAAAATAGTAAAGCGTTCACTTTGAAATATGGCCGAAAGCAATCATGGTTTGATTGTCATCGTCAATTCTTGCCTCCTGATCATGAGTTTAGAAGGATGAAAAATGCATTCAAAAGGAATAAATTCGAATGTGATTTCCCTCCTCTGATACTTTCAGGTGAGGAAATTTGGGAGAGGGTCTAGAACTTCAGTAAAGTTACTGAAGTTCCACCTTAATGATTCCCCGGATACGGTGTTACTCATAATTGGATGAAACAGAGTATATTTTGGGAGTTTCCGTATTCGAAGGATAATCTTCTCCGTCACAACCTTGATGTCATGCATATTGAGAAGAACTATTTTGACAATTTGTTCAACACAGTGATGGATGTTAAAGGTAAGACAAAGGATAATGCGAAGGCTAGAATGGACTTACAAGAATATTGCAGGCGGCCTGAATTATACTTGCAGACAGCAAACAATGGTAAGGTGTTCAAGCCCAAAGCAAGTTACACATTCACTTTGGAGGAAAGACGGCAGATTTGTGATTGGGTAACGAAGTTGAAGATGCCTGAGGGTTATGCGTCGAATTTTGGGAAAAACGTTAATATGGAGGTAGGGAAGTTGAGCCATTTGAAAAGTCATGATTGTCATGTTTTCATGGAGACCTTAGTGCCTATTGCATTTTCTAGTTTGCCTGAACGAATCTGGAAACCCATCACAGAGATTAGTTTGTTTTTCAAAGACTTGTGTTCTTCCACATCAAGGGAAGAAAACCTACAACGGATGGATCAAAACATTCGTGTAACTTCTACTAAGATGGAAAAGATATTTCCATGTGGGTTTTTTGATGTGATGGAATACCTTCCAATCCACCTTGTACACGAGGCACGACTTGGAGAGCCTATTCAATGCAGATGGATGTATCCCTTTGAGAGGTAATATTTTAGGTTTGATGTAATTTTCTGTTTTAATTTAAACAAATTTTCTTCGCTAACCTGAAATTATGTAGGACAATTGGCAAATGCAAACAATTTGTTAAGCAGAGGAATAGGATTGAAGGATCTATATGCGAAGCTTATCTTGCGAAGGAAACTGCCCATTTTTGTTCTTATTATTTTGAGAGTAATGTGGCATGTGCTAGGAATAGGCCCAATAGGCACACGGTCGACCTTAGGAATGATCCATTATATCCGCCTATGTCCATATTCAATCAACCAGGCCGATGTTCTAAGGATGTTACAAAGAGAAGTTTGAGTGATATGGAGTACAAGTCAGCTACATTTCACGTTTGCTAAATTGTCCTGAAGTTGTACCATATCTCAAGTTGCAACTACTAAAAATATTTGATGTGTCACAGTCACTTTGTGGGTCAATTTGGCCATGATGCTGTATATACGAGATTTGATACGTGGTTCAAACAATTTGTAAGTTTCTCCTTAAAATACTCTAACACTATGTAGGTAAACAATGTTTGGATGTTATGCTAACTTATGAATTTATTTAACGATTTGTAGGTAAATGATCCAAATAATGGTGTAAATCAATTTTTGAAAGATGTATCTTGGGGACCTGGGGTTGAGGTCACAACCATGTCTAAGTACGTTGTGAATGGCTATAAGTTTCATACAGAGGATTGCTCTAAAAATAAAAATAGCAACAACAGTGGAGTGTGGGTTCAAGGTGGTGATGGCACCCAAGATAGAGATATTGATTATTATGGTGTGCTCAAAGAAATAATAGAACTAGAATATACAGGTTGGCTAAATAAGAAATTGATACTCTTTAGATGCAAGTGGTTTGACCCACATCCAACAAGAGGTACAAGAGTACACAATCAATACAACATAATTGAGGTTAATCATACGAGGGAGTATGATCGCTATGATCCTTTCATAATTGCACATAATGTTAGGCAAGTGTATTATGCTCCTTATCCATTGCGGCGGAATAAGGATGATAGGCTATAATTACGTATTTTAGTCGCATATTACACTCTAATTTACTGCACTTTAATTGAGTTTGCGCTTTAATCGCTAGTGTTTTGCACTAATTGTGTGTTTTATGCCTTGTAGGTGTGATTCCGAGCTATATAGATGTTATGGAATGAATTTAAGTGATCTGAAGCTTTGAAGTCTGAGTAAAAGCTCAAGGAATTAAGCCGGGACCGTGTTCGGGGGTCAAATTTGATAATTAAGTACGAACGAAGACTTGAGGAGGCATATTGCGCACTGTCTAGTAAAATAGACATAACATTTTGATCAGAACTCCATTTGGGCTCCACAATATATGGTTGGAAAGCTAACTCAAAGGGCTAAAACTTTCATGTTTTACGTTTTTCCAAATTCCAAACGGACCAGGGTGAAAAACCGCGATTCCACCGCGACCGCGGCAGAACCGCGGTAGAAGATGGTCGCGGACAACTGAAGAATCAGAGGGCATGTTTGGCCGCGGTTCCACCGCGACCGTGGCAAAACCGCGGCAGTAAGTGAAAATTTCATGGACTAAAGTGCAAAACATGGGATATTAAGTCCTAAACCCTATATTAAACAAAGGAGGCCGGCCAAGAACAAGGAGGGGGACATATTTTGGACATAGATTCGACCTAAGGAGGCAAGAACACTTTGCGAGCAAGGCGGAGAATTCTTCTGCGAGTTTTTCCTTCCTCTTCCTATTTTTCATTGTTGGTTATGACTTTTAGTATTGTAGTTTTACATACTATTATGAATAGCTAATTTGTTATCTAGAGTTTTGATAGAACCTTTTGTAGGATAACTTCTTGTTATGTTTTTATATAATTGAGCCATAGCTTTTCTCTATTTGTTCAACTACGTTTATATTCTGGTTGATTGAAGAGCTCTCAATTAGCTGTGCCTATTTAGTATGCATAACTCGGGAGAGAGTGCATATTTAGGTAATTGTTGAACAACACCACTCCCAGAGGATATGAGGGTTCAATAACCGAGGGTTTAAAGGTGGGATTAGGGATAACGAAGCCTTGGGTGCGATCTGAAGTGAGCTGTATTAAAAGCCAGCTAGCGTAGCTCGAGAGAGTGCATCTAGTAAATTGTCGTAATTACTCGGGAGAGATTTACGGTAATAAGAGTGCTCATGATCGGTAGAGAATACTTAGGCGAAATTATAGAAGACATAGCGGGAAGGATTCCGACAATTGGGAAAATCATAACTCTAGACCTCCTTAATCTTTTCTCTAACCCTCAGTATCGTTAGTTGTTAATTTACTATTTTAATTTGTTAGTTAATTAGTTAAACAGAATAATCTAAATATCTATAAGTTAGGAATTGTTCAAGCTTGTCTTCTTGGTGATAGTGAACATCTGTAGCTAAACCTTTGTTCTCTGTGGGATTCGACTCTGGACTTGTAAACCGGATTATATTTGCAACGACCGCATTGTCCTTTTTATAAGGCATAGTTGGGCGTGATCAAATTTTGGCGCCGTTGCCGGGGAACTAACGGTGTAGTTGTAGGTGTACATATTGCTAGGTTTCAAGTTTGAACTTTTATTTTATTATTTGATTTTTTTATTTTTTTATTATTTTAGTTTTATTTGCTTAGTTGAGAAACATGACATCATGGAATTATGAGAAATTTGTTGTTGGTAATTCTACTTTTGATCCTCCTTGTGCATATTGAGAAGGAAACCACCTAGGGCAAAATTATCAAAATATTCCTGAGAGCGAGTTTTGTGCACCAACTCAATCTTATGTGTGGATGTGTGTGATATGTGTGGTGGTCAAGATGGTCACTTTCACGTTTGTGCTTATATTTCTTACCTTCCCCCAACCCCTTACTTTGATGGTTCTTCTTTTTCTGTTGAAGTTAATAGGAACAAAGAACCTAGGGAAGCTGACCTAAAGAAGCTCGAAGATATGTTAAAGTGCATTTTGGAACAACAGAGTAAATTACTACTGCGGATAGAAAGGCAGGAGGAAACTATTCACAACTTGAAAGTTCACATGAGTCAACTGGTTGAAGTTTTTAATGCTCAACAAGCCAATATTGTGAATAGTATCCAAGAAGAGCGTGAATTAGATACAGAAATTGATGAGCTAGAGGAGGAGGCTAGAGTAGAACACCAACAATCAATCACACTAGATTTTGAGGATGTCGATGTTGTAGAAGAGATACTAGAGTCAACCAAGGATATTGAGGATACATATTTAGTTGACTCTATTGTCATTAGTGTTGAGAATGTAGATAGTCCCAATGTTACATGTAGTTGAGCGCATTGGTCCTCACTCCAAGCATTTTTCCACATTGTGTTTAGATGATGATATGGAAATAGAGTCGTCCGAGCCATTTGAGGAGTCAAGGAATGAGGAACAAAGTGCTTACATTCTGGAATTCTTCTTGCCAGAAAGTCGGGATTACACACCTCATCTAAAGGCCAAGAAGTGCAGAATACTACATTATTTTATTGGGCCAGCCAGATTCGTTCCACCACCCCAGGAGCATGATCATAGAGCAGAATCAAAACTTGGGGTCCGATTCATAAGTTCAAAGTGGAGGCAGAAAGTGATTCACGTCGTGCCGCGACGTTAAATCAAGCGCTTGTTGGGAGGCAACCCAGCTTTATTGCTTTCTTTTATTTTATTTTTTTATTTTTTTATTTTTGTAGTGNAGGATGCTGAGAGAATGTGGACGCAGGCTGCTGGCAGTCCAAAAGGGGGGAAGGTATACGGGCTTCCTAATAAGAAATTCCATCGCTATAAGTGTGGAATGCATGGAATAGGGACTTCCTCCCAAGCCGAGTAACTTGATGGGGAGAGCCTCTCCTCTATGCGGGAGACTGTGGCAAAGCTCACATCCGAGCTAGAAGCCGCCAAGAAGAGAGAAAGGCTTAGAGATATGCAGTACTCTGGCATGCTAGCTCAGTGCAAGGTCATGCAAGAGCAGATCAAAACTCTCCTAGCTTCTGGCAATTTTCCGATTCCCCGGTCTCGTGAGTCATCGCCAGAGGCTCGCCTTCCCCGTGCTCATTCCTCCCGTCCTCCCCGTGGTCATTCTTCCCATCATCGACAAATAGCCCATTCTAGATACCGTCATGGTGAAGAAAGTTCATCAGACGGTGATGATAATGATGTAGAGAACAATCTTTGAACTTATTAGTTTATGCTAGACAAATACAATTGGTTTTCGAATGGTTCTGTAATAACATTTAACTTATTAGTTTGCTAATTAGCTTAAAGTATAAAGTTCTATTGAACTTTATACTTTGTTCGTTATAATTGTTGTTGTTGTTGTTATTGTTGTTGTTGTTGTTGTTGTTGTTGTTGTTGCTGTTGTTGGCATATTTGCCTATTTAGGAATTTTGGTAAGCTGGCAGGTGGTGTAGCTGCCAAAAGAGGCAGTTCCTGCCAGCAATATACCAAGAAAAGCGACCAACTTTGGTCGCTATTTGGTCGCATTTCTATTAAAAAAACAATTTTCTGTGAAATAGCGACCAAGGTTGGTCGCTATTTAACCCAGATTTCCCAAAAAGCGACCAAGATTGGTCGCTATTTACCAGAAAATTAACAATTTCTGGAAATATGGCGACCGGGGTTGGTCGCTTATTAATAAATAAAAAATTAATTCATGTATTTAGCGACCAAATTTGGTCGCTTATTTAAAAAAAATTAAAAATTTATAGTATAGCGACCAACTTTGGTCGCAATTTTTCAGATTTTAAAATATAATATTTCGTATACAGACCAAAGTTGGTCGCTACTTTATAATTAATAATAAATAAAAAAATGAAATTTACACAAATGAGACCAACTTTGGTCGCAAAATTTATAATATTAAAATAATATAGCGACCAAAGTTGGTCGCCAGTGTCTTTACCGGAATATTTGGTCCTTTGACTTGAGAGACCAAAGTTGGTCGCTAATTAGCGACCAACTTTGGTCCCTAAGGTAAAGGGACCATCTTAATATCGACCAGGCACGTTTGGTCGCTTTTTGGCCAATAAGCGACCAACACTGGTCGCTTTTTGTGGTCGTTTTTTCCCGAATTTCTAGTAGTGTATAGGGTATAATATTAATTGATTTTAAGTCCTATATTTTATGTACTCTTACATAGTTTAATTAAGGAATGATTAAATAAGGATTATTTTGATTAGTTTTAAAATCTCTAAATATTGAAAAATAATCAAATGACTATTTTGTTCAGCTCGAACTTTATTTTTAAAGGGCAAAAAAGGCGAACGATATTTCGCTAAGGGCCTTCGTGCTTTTAATATAGTATACTAGTTTCTATGTACTTGCGTTGCACGTATATTTTTCGCTAACGATTAAAAGATAAGGGAAAATATATTTCTTGCTCATTCTTTATTTTAAAAATAAAATTTTGTACCCAATTTTAAATAATAAATATATTTTACATCATGTCTCAAAATATGTCAATTAAGCGACAATTTTTGAAAAAGGATGTTACTTTACCTGTTCGTTTATCAAGTTATTCTCCCATTTCAATTTTTGAAAATGTGTGTTCATAAATTTTGTATATTGAATAGTTGAATGTTTGGTTTGATGAACACAAAAGATATGCGTATGATTTCAGTGACTTATCAGTATAAAACATTCCATTTTTATCACCACACTTGACTATTGTAATCACACATTAAAATAAGTAAAAAGAATTAGTGCTTCAATTAGAGATGGTGCCCTGATTTAAGGCATCAAGTGCAAAAGCGTAGGACTAAAAAGAACTATTATACAAACATTCTCATCTAGCGAGTAAACTTTCGTTTTAAGAGTTTGAGAAAGATCTTCCATATTAACATGCTAATTTTGGAGGAACCATCTCATCATAGGATGCCTTGTTTAATTAACTCTAAACCGAAATCTTTAGCTAGTCTTGGACTGACTTGTAAATATGGTAGGTAACTTCAAATTTTATCTTAAACACTGGCTTGAACTTCATAACCAGTTTTCCTCCTCTTCTACAATTACATAGAATATTTGTTTGCAACCGAAATTCCAGAAATATTTTGAATATCAAAGCAATGGAAAACTCTTTTATTGTAACTGCTTTAAGCCATATCTTTTATATTTGCAGTAGTTTCTGTCAAATTTTGTTTGCGGTATAGTTGATTTCTCTAAATTCAAAGTGAACAAAAATCTTAGTTGACTTAAAAGCCCTACATATTAGATAGGAGTATAACTTAAATATTATAATTTTATTCAACATGAATCATCTTTATAAAGAAGTAATTTAATTCTTGGATGTTATAAAGATTATTCAATATCTTGGGATTACTATTGGCACCGATTTCTTCGTTTTCTTGGTTCGTTCTCGATTTACACATTTAAATCCTAAGAATATGATATGAGAATCAACCACGGTTAGAAATTATATTCCTGTATTATATTAGTAATCTTACTAACATAGCCATCCATTTAACACAATTAATGCAATTATATAAAAACATCAGATACGACCACAAGCATGCATAGAAAGAACCACTACAATAGATATACTAAAATAACACCATATGATTAATAGTCTATAAAGGCAATAGATTCCTATTAAAATTGACAGATAAAGAAAATCGGAACAGTAAGAAGTTGGAACAGTAGACATGTAACAGATTCCGATTAAAATTGAGAGGCATCCGACAAGAAGTTTCCTTCGTGAACACTGATTCTTCAAAGCAAAGTTCTCAATGTTAAATTTACAGTTGTATCCAATATGAAATTATTTATATGAAAGAATAATTTAGTTCTAAAGGGTATAAAAGTCTGTTAATATCTTAAGGATATTTTAGTCGTTCAACATTTAGCGTTTCAATATTCGTGCTTTTATAATAATATAGATAGATACTTGAACGTGTTGTTTATTAAGATACATGTTTATCTTGAGTTATTATAGAGTAATTTAATGTTCATGCATTCTAGAAAAAGGGCTTAAAAAACACCAAACAAATGACAAGGCTTGAACCTTTTCAATAGCAATTAAAGAAAATCAATATAAGGTGGTAGCACAAAAACTGAAATGAAGACAATTTAAAATGCCATTTCATTGTTATTCTGCTAAGAAATGGTTAAAAAGAAAAGGATTCCTGAACTAGGAATCACAAGATATATAATCGCAAATTTTAATTGTAACAACTGAATCTTTAATGGTTTTCTAGAGCACAGAGTTATCAACTACCTCACCATCAGAAATAGAAAGAACTTGTGGTACGATGTCAATAAAAACCCAAAACTGTTTTAGAGATACCGATCTATGCAGCACCAATGTTGACGTTGCATATATGTCGCTCTTTACCTTTACCTGCTACAACCCCCCACCCCCAAAGCAAAACCTGGTCCCTAGAACCTCCTCATTTCAACCCTGAAGATATTCTCTAGTCTGTAATTGTAAACTTTTTTAATCCTCCTTTAGTCTCTATACTTCTTCAAGGATGACTTACTCCAAAGCATTGATTCTACTGATACCCTGCTTTAAGTATAAGATAACTAGTAAAGTAAAATACAATCTCCTTTTCCTTTTCATTTTAAGCAGATCACCAGTAAGCGTATATTTACCAAAGCCTAGGAGAGTAACATCGTCCCAAACCACCCATTCTTGGGATAATACAGTACGTATTCCAACCAAAGTATGTGGTATTAATCACAAAACCACATAAAGTCAAAAGGCACAGGTATACACCAACAACTGCTAATAGCAAGCAGAAATTGATACCAAATAGGTAACAGAACACATAACAAAATCTATCTATCCAATAGTTAAAAGCGAACTTACAATAGGTCACAACTTATACTGGAAGGCAACGACTTTAGCATAATCTTTCTATTCTATAAATTTAGATCATTTCTTAAAACAGAAGAATAACTAGTGGAGTAACTAGTAAGTAATGCAACTAAACAACAAAAGCTGATGCATCCTTATTCCTCAACAGATTCAAGTAAAATTAAGAAGACAACAAAAACGTTACCTCCTTTGCACACTGAGGATTCAAGATTCAACATACTAACTACTCATCAAGATGAAAACTTTTCAGCAACTAATCTTTGTGTCTCGACTTGAAATATCCACCGCTCCAAGTCGTTCATTTTCAGGCAAAATTGACCAATTTGGAGACTGCACTGCTCGTAACAACTTAAATTCATCCACATCGGACCAATTCCCTGTTTCTTCACCAAGATTAGCTTCTTCAAGATCGTTCTCAATCCCATCATACTTCAAACAATACAGCGCAAACCTTACGCCATTACTATCGTCAATTATTGGCCTGCTCCTCACTCGAAGATAAAAATCACACCTTTTTGCTTGATGAATCCGAATCTGATGCGACGCCATCGTAAAAATGCAATCGTTAGCTTCATCAATCAAAATTGACCCGAAAACAGGTCCAACATAAACCTTACAATGTAACGACCCGGCCGGTCGTTTTTGGAAATTATGCCCCGATCCCCCATTAACTGTTTCCCCTAAGTTTACTTTTGCTATTTTGGTCTGCCGCGACGTTCGGTGTTGAGTTTCGGAGAGTTTTGGGACACTTAGTCCCTAAACGAGAGCTTAAGTGTTGAAAAATGGTCCGTAGTTGGAACAGTGTGAAGACGACCTCGGAATGGAAATTCGATGGTTCAGTTAGCTCTGTTAGGTGATTTCGGGGTTGGGAGCGTGTTCGAAATGTATTTTGGAAGTCCGTAGCTCATTTAGGCTTGAAATGCCGGAGTTTGTATTTTTGAAGTTTCCGGTCCGATAGTGAGTTTTTGATCCGAGGGTCGGATTGGAATTCCGGAAGTTATAGTGGTTCCGTCATGTCATTTGGGATGTGTGTGCAAAATTTCAGGTCATTCGGACGAGGTTTGGTTAGGTTTTTGATCGAAAGCGTGTTTGGTTGGAATTTGAGGTTCTTAGACTTGAATCTTTGATTAATTCGGGTTTCTGGTGTTGTTTTAGGTGTTTTAAGGATTGGTACAAGTTCGAATAAGGTATTAGGTGGTATTGGTGCTTTTGGTTGAGGTCCCGGGGGGCCTCGGGATGATTTCGGGTGGTTGACGGAAAATTTTAAAGTTGAATGAATTGCTGAAGGTTCTGTCATCTGGTATTTCCGCTTCTGCGGCTTGGGAAGCGCACAAGCGGAGCCGCAGAAGCGGCTGGACCACGGCAGGAGCAAAATTCGAGTGCTTCTTCAGTTTTCGCAGGTGCGGAAGTTTAACCGCAGAAGCAGTTACGCACCTGCGAGATGGTAGTCGCAGGTGCGGTCCTTGGGATTTTGTTTGAAACCGCAGAAGCGGTAATGAATCCGCATAAGCGGCAACTGCAGGTGCGGTGAAGGGGCCGCAGAAGCGGAAATCTTGACTTTAATGAAGAACCGCTGAAGCGGCTCGTGGTCCGCAGAAGCGGGATCGCAGAAGCGGTCCCTTGTCCGCAGAAGCGGAAACCCCTGGTCAGAAATAGAGATGTCGAGGGTTTGAGTTCATAAGTTGCAAAAATCAATTGAGAGCTCGGTTTAAGGCGTTTTTGAGTGGAATTTGAAGTGAAGATCACTGGGTAACGTTTCTTTGGTCCCTTCTTGTTCTATTTCATCATTATATAGTTAAATCCACCATTAGAATTGGAATTCAAGGTCAAAAATTTGGGAAAAATTGGAAGAAACTTCATAAACCTAATTATTGAGTTTTGAGTGGGCAATTGACCTCCGATTTAGGAGATTTTTATATGGTTAGACTCGTGAGAGTACGAGGGTTCTTAAAATGTGAAAATTATTCGATTCTGAGACGTTGGTCTGAGGGGCATTTTGGTTATTTTACCTATTTTCGCGCCCTAGCTCTAAATTTAATAGTGGAATCAGTTGTTTGCAATATTATTTACGATATGTAATTGAATTGAATAGATTTGGGCCATTTGGAGTCGGATACTTGTGGCAAAGGCGTGGTTTCTATTGATATTGAGCCGGTTCGAGGTAAGTGGCTTGTCTAACCTTGTGTGGGGGACCTTTCCCCTTAGGATATGAGATGTGGTAATTGAGTGCCTTGTACGTGAGGTGGCGAGCGCGTACTTGAGCTAATTGTTGAAAAATCCGATTTTTACTTAAGATATTGAGACTGAGTTGCCTTCATATTTGCCTTGTTTTACTTGCAGTTATAATCTGTGTTAGATTAGAAAAGCATGTTTAGTTGATTTAACTTGCCTAATTGTTTAAGTTGCCTTGACTGTACTACGTGAAGCATGCTAGGCTAGTACTACCTGATGTTTGTCTTTTGTACTTCATTTCTGAATATCTTCTGGTTGTGGTTGC
>NW_017671692.1:13229-28229 GCF_001879085.1 Nicotiana attenuata
GCCGGTTTATTAGAGTCTCGCTGATCGGTACGGAGACGTCTGTACTTATCTACGAGAGGCTATGTAACTGTTTAGGAAAAATCTTCGTTTCATTTGAATTCCTTGTCGTGCGATATTTTGACATCAATTCTAAACTTGTGACTTCTATTCTCTCACACAGATGGTGAAGACACGTGCCACTCGAGATGATCAGGCACCCGCGCCCCCTACTGCAGCCGTTCGAGGCCGGGGCCGGGGGAGAGGCCGAGGACGCGCACGTGGTGCAGCCAGAGCACCTGCGCGAGCTGCCGCCGAGGTACCACCAGCAGATCCAGCCGGAGCCCAGGCACCTGCCACACCTACTACTGCCACTACTACTCCAGCGCTCTAGGAGACTTTGGCTCAGTTCATGAGCATGTACACCACCTTGGCTCAGGCGGGGTTGCTTCCCCTCGCTGCAGCCACATCCCAGGCCGGGGGAGGAGCGCAGACTCCCGCCGTCCGCACTCTTGAGCAGCGAGTGCAGGTTGAGCTGGTTCCCGAGATTATTCCCCCACCGCCTGCAGCACCAGTTCAACCCGAGGATGGGTCAGCTGCTTCAGAGGACGAGCAGCGGAGGCTTGAGAGGTTTAAGAAATATGATCCCCCAGTGTTCAGTGGCTTAGCATCAGATGATGCCTTGGGATTTTTGGAGGAGTGTCATCGCATTCTTCGTACTATGGGCATAGTAGAGTCCAGCGGGGTCCCTTTCACTGCTTTTCAGCTTCGGGGAGCCGCCTATGATTGGTGGCGCACTTATGAGTTAGACAGTCCAGTCGAGGCTGCTTCACTGACTTGGACCCAGTTCTCGGACATGTTTATGAGAGAGTTTGTTCCCCAGAGCCTCAGAGATTCATGGCGCGCAGAGTTTGAGCACTTGCACCAGGGTGCTATGACAATTTAAGAGTATGCCATCCGTTATACCAGGCTGGCCAGGCATGCACCGGCTTTGGTTGCTACAGTTCGAGAGAGAGTTCGCAGGTTCATTGAAGGCCTTATTCCGCCCATCAGGTCTAGCATGGCTCGAGAGTTGGAGATGGACATTCCTTATCAGCAGGTAGTGAGCATTGCTAGGAGGATTGAGGGTATGCTCGCCAGGGAGCGAGGAGAGAGGGAGGCCAAGAGGTCTCGAGAGTCGGGTCACTACTCTGGTGCCCGTACCTCATCAGCAGGTCGTTATGGCAGAGGTTATTCGGGTCGCCCTGTACATTCCGATCTTCCAGCAGCCGGCAGTACTCCAGCTCCACCTCCACCTCAGGAGCCTTATTATGCACCTCCAGTTTCTAGCGCGCCTCCTGCGCGGGGTGCTTCCAGAGGGCAGCCCAGCAGGCCTAGTCCCAGCCAGTCACAGCCACTGCGACCTCCCAGAGCTTGTTTTGAGTGTGGTGATACATGCCACATGGTTAGGGACTGCCCAGACTTGGTAGGGGTGCATCTTCATAGACTGCTCAGCCGCAGCGTGCTCCTCAGAGTTCTCAGGCCGTGATCACAGCTCCAGCAGCTACCCCACTTGCCCAGCCGGCTAGGGGTGGAGGTCGGGGAGATAGAGGTCGCCCTCGAGAGCGGGCTCTACTTACTCTTATGTGTCTTCTTACTTTGCTCCTCATTTGGGTGTGCCTCGGGATTCTTTGAGTGCCCCCGTTTATATTTCTAGTCCTGTGGGAGATTCTCTTGTTGTGGACCGCGTTTATCGGTCATGTTTGGTTACTATTCGTAGTTTTGAGACCAGAGCAGACTTATTATTACTCGGTATGGTGGATTTTGACATTATTTTGGGCATGGACTGGTTGTCGCCCCACTTTGCTACTCTTGATTGTCACGCCAAGACCGTGACGCTGGCCATGCCAGGTATTCCGCGTGTTGAGTGGAGTGGTTCCTTAGATCATACTCCCAGTAGAGTTATCTCCTTTCTTAAAGCTCAACGCATGATTGAGAAGGGGTGTGCCACGTATTTGGCTTATGTGAGAGATGGTAGTGTTGATACCCCTTCTGTTGATTTTGTTCCAGTGGTACGGGATTATCCTGATGTATTTCCAGCTGACCTTCCGGGCATGCCGCTTGATAGAGATATTGATTTCGGCATTGATCTATTGCCGGGCACTCAGCCCATTTCCATTCCTCCGTATCGTATGGCTCCTCTTGAGTTGAAGGAGTTGAAGGATCAGTTACAGGAATTGCTTGGTAAGGGTTTCATTCGACCCAGTGTTTCACCGTGGGGTGCTCCTGTTTTGTTCGTGAAGAAGAAGGATGGATCCATGCGCATGTGTATTGATTACCGCCAGCTGAACAAGGTTACGGTGAAGAACCGTTATCCTTTGCCTCGCATTGATGATCTGTTTGACCAGCTTCAGGGCGCACAGGTGTTCTCTAAGATTGACTTGCGCTCAGGTTACCATTAGTTGAAGATTCGGGAGCCAGATATCCCGAAGACTGCTTTCAGGACTCGGTATGGTCATTACGAGTTCCTTGTTATGTCTTTTGGGCTGACTAATGCCCCAGCAGCTTTTATGCATTTGATGCACAGTGTATTCAGGCCATATCATGACTCGTTCGTGATTGTTTTTATTGATGATATTCTGGTGTATTCCCGGAGTCAGGAAGATCATGAGCAGCATCTGAGGACCGTGCTACAGACCTTGAGGGAGAAAAAGTTATATGCAAAGTTTTCAAAATGTGAGTTTTGGCTGAGTTCTGTGGCATTCTTAGGCCATGTGATTTCTAGCGAGGGTATTCGGGTGGATCCGAGGAAGGTATAGGCCGTGCAGAGTTGGCCCAGGCCGTCCTCAGCTACAGAGATTCGCAGTTTCCTTGGCTTGGCAGGTTACTACCGTCGTTTTGTGGAGGGATTTTCATCGATTGCTGCCCCTATGACTAGATTGACCCAGAAGGGTGCCCCATTTCAGTGGACAGAGGAGTGCGAGGCGAGCTTTCAAAGGCTCAAGACAGCTTTGACTACAGCCCCTATCTTGATGTTGCCTACCGGTTCGGGGTCTTATACAGTTTATTGTGATGCCTCACGGGTTGGACTTGGAGCGGTGTTGGTGCAGGACGGTAGGGTGATCGCCTACGCGTCCAGACAGTTGAAGGTGCATGAAAAGAACTACCCTGTCCACGACCTTGAGTTAGCTGCTATTGTTCACGCTTTAAAGATCTGGCGCCATTATTTGTACCGGGTGCCTTGTGAGATCTATACTGACCATCGGAGTTTGCAGCACTTGCTTAAGCAGAAGGACCTGAATATGCGTCAGAGGAGATGGTTGGAGTTGTTAAAGGATTATGATATTACTATTCTTTATCACCCGGGCAAGGCCAATGTGGTAGCGGATGCCTTGAGTCGCCGGGCGGAGAGTTTGGGAAGCTTGGCATATTTACCATCTTCAGAGAGGCCTATGGCGATGGATGTTCAGGCCTTAGCCAGACAGTTCTTAAGATTGGATCTTTCGGAGCCCAGTCGGGTTCTAGCCTGTGTGGTTTCCAGGTCTTCCCTATTTGACCGTATCAGGGAGCGGCAGTATGATGACCCTCATTTGCTTGTCCTTCGGGACAGGGTTCAGCGTGGTGATGCCAGCGAAGTGACCATTGGAGATGATGGAGTATTGAGGATGCAGGGCCGGATTTGTATGCCCAATGTTGATGGCCTTCGAGAGATGATTCTAGCAGAGGCCCATAGTTAGCGGTATTCCATCCATCCGGGTGCCGCGAAGATGTATCAGGACCTGAGGCAGCACTACTGGTGGAGGCGGATGAAGAAGGATATAGTTGGTTATGTGTCTAGATGCCTTAATTGCCAGCAGGTGAAGTATGAGCACCAGCGCCCGGGTGGGTTGCTCCAGCAGATAGAGATTCCGGAGTGGAAATGGGAGCGCATCACCATGGATTTTGTATCTGGACTTCCACGGACCTTGAGGAAGTTTGATTCCATTTGGGTTATTGTGGACCGGCTGACCAAGTCCGCTCATTTCATTCCTGTGTGTACCACTTATTCATCGGAGCGGTTGGCGGAGATTTATATCAGGGAGATCGTCCGTTTGCATGGTATTCCAGTTCTATCATTTCAGACAGAGGTACTCAGTTTACATCGCGGTTCTGGAGAGCTGTGCAGCAGGAGTTAGGCACTCGGGTGGAGTTGAGCACAGCATTTCATCCCCAGACGGATGGACAGTCCGAGCGCACTATTCAAATTCTTGAGGACATGCTCCGTGCGTGCGTGATTGAGTTTGGAGGGTCTTGGGATCATTTCTTGCCATTGGCGGAGTTTGCTTATAACAACAGTTATCAGTCCAGCATTCAGATGGCGCCGTATGAGGCTTTATACGGCAGGAGGTGTAGATCTCCGGTGGGTTGGTTGAGCCAGGTGAGGCCAGGCTATTGGGTACAGAGATGGTTCAAGATGCATTAGAGAAGGTCAAGGTGATTCAGGACAGACTCCGTACAGCCCAGTCTAGACAGAAGAGTTACGCGGACAGGAAGGTTCGTGATGTTTTATATATGGTTGGTGAGCGGGTTCTGCTTCGGGTCTCGCCTATGAAGGGCATCATGAGGTTTGGAAACAAAGTGAAGCTGAGTCCGAGGTTCATTGGCCCTTTTGAGATCTTGAGGCAAGTTGGGGAGGTTGCTTATGAGCCTGCCTTACCTCCCAGCTTGGCCGGAGTCCATCCGGTATTTCATGTTTCGATGCTCCGGAGGTATCACGGTGACCCGTCGCACGTGTTGGATTTCAGTTCAGTCCAGTTGGACAAGGATCTATCCTATGTTGAGCAGCCTGTGGCTATTTTGGACAGGCAGATCAGAAAGTTGAGGTCAAAGAACATAGCTTCAGTAAAGGTTCAGTGGCGGGGTCAGCCGGCCCAGGAGGCGACTTGGGAGACCGAGCAGGATATGCGCAGCCAGTACCCTCATCTTTTCACTTCTTCAGGTATGTTCTCTATACTCGTTCGAGGACGAACGAATGTTTAAGTGTAGGAGGATGTAACGACCCGGCCGGTCGTTTTTAGAATTTACGCCCCGATTCCCCATTAACTGCTTTCCCTAAGTTAATTTCTGCTATTTTGGTTTGCCGGGACGTTCAGTATTAGGATTCGGAGTGTTTTGGGACACTTAGTCCCTAAATGAGAGTTTAAGAGTTGAAAAATGGTCCATATTCGGAACAGTGTGAAGACGATCTCGGAATGGAAATCCGGTTCCGTTAGCTCCGTTAGGTGATTTCGGGGTTGGGAGCGTGTTCGGAATGTTATTTGGAGGTCCGTAGCTCATTTAGGCTTGAAATGCCGAAGTTCGGATTTTTGATGTTTCCGATCTGATAGTGAGTTTTTTATCCGAGGGTTGGATTTGAATTCCGGAAGTTGCTGTAGCTCCGTCATGTCATTTGGGATGTGTGTGCAAAATTTCAGGTCATTCGGACGAGGTTTGGTTAGGTTTTTGATCGAAAGCGTATTTGGTTAGAATTTGAAGTTCTTAGGCTTGAATCCTTGATTTAATCGGGTTTCCGGTGTTGTTTGAGGTGTTTTGAGGATTGGTGCAAGTTCGAATAAGGTATTAGGTGGTATTGGTGATTTTGGTTGAGGTCCCGGGGGCCTCAGGATGATTTCGGGTGGTTAACGGAGGAATATTTGAAGTGTTGCAGCAGCTGGTATGTTTCCCTTCTGGTATTTTCGCTTCTGCGGCTTAGGAACCGTAGAAGCGGAGCCGCAGAAGCGGCTTTGTCTACCGCAGAAGCGAGTAGGGGCATCCTCTTCAGTAACCGCAGAAGTAGCAGGATTTCCGCAGAAGCGAGCCCGCTTCTGCTAGATGGGAACCGCGGAAGCGGAAGGTCAGATTTTTAAAGAGACCGCAGAAGCGGCTTGGATTCCGCATAAACGGGACCGCAAAAGCGGTCCCTTGGCCGCAGAAGCGGTAATCCCTGTTCAGAAATAAGAAATTCGAGGGTTGAGTTAAAAAGTTAGAAAATCAATTGAGAGCTCGGGAGAGGGCGATTCTTGGAGGGTTTTGAAGAGAAGATCATTGGGTAACGTTTTTTTAATCCTATTTAGTTGTATTCCATCAATATCTAGCTAAATCCATATTAGAGTACGAATTTAGGATCAAAAATTGGATAATTTGGGGAAAAACTTCTTAGACCTAACTTTTGAGTTTTGAATGAGCATTTGACCTCCGATTTGGGAGATTTTTATACGGTTAGACTCGTGAGAGTACGAGGGTTCTGAAAACGTGAAAATTATTCGATTCCGAGACGTTGGCCTGAAGGGCATTTTGGTCATTTCACCTAATTTCACGTCGTAGCTTTGAATTAAATAGCAAAACCAGTTGTTTGCGATGTTATTTACAATGTGCAATCGAATTGAATAGATTTGGCCATTTGGAGTCGGATACTCGTGGCAAAAGTGCGATTTCGAGTTGATTTTGGAGCCGATTCGAGGTAAGTGGCTTGTCTAACCTTGTGTGGGGGGCCTTTCCCCTTAGGATTGTTACTTGATATTTGAGTGCCTTGTACGTGAGGTGACGAGCGCGTACTTGAGCCGATTGATGAAAATCCGGTTTTTACTTAAGTTATTGAGATTTATCTTTCTTTCTTACTTGGCCTATTCTACTTGAAATTATAACTTGTGCTAGATTAGGAAAAAGCATGTTTAGCTGACTTGACTGCCTAATTGCTTAAGTTGTTTTGACTGTACTACGTGAAGCATGCTAGGCTAGTTCTACCTGTTGATTGTCTTTCGTACTTCATTCCTTGGTATATTTTTGGCTGTGGTTGCGCATTTACATTGGGACTACGGATGTGGGATTCCGGTAGTTCCCCCCTGCCCCCCTGTCTGTTTACTTTGGGACTACGGGTTCGGTTCCCGGTAGATCCCCCTGCACTTTTACTTTGGGACTGTGGGTTAGATTCCCGATAGATTCCGCTACACTTTTACTTTGGGACTGCGGGTTAGATTCTCGATAGATCCCCCTGCACTTTTACTTTGGGACTGCGTGTTAGATTCCCGATAGATCGCCCTGCACTTTTACTTTGGGACTGTGGGTTAGATTCCCGATAGATCCTCCCCTACACTTTGATTGTTGGACTACGGACGCTATCCTGGGAGATCTTTCGATTTGGTACATGAGTTGGACTACGGGACGGTATCCCGGGAGATCCTTCGGTTTGGTACATGGGTTGGACTACGGGACGGTATCCAGGGAGATCCACTAGGCAGTTGAGAAAAGGGCTACAGGACGGTATCCTGGGAGTCGCTCATTGCTATCATTGACATTGGGTTGTATTTACTCTGTGTCTACTCTGTCTTTGTAGTTGTTATTGCCTCGTTGACCTGCAATATCTCACTGCTGTACTTATTATTCTGTCAGATTTTTATACTGTTAATTATTATTATTATTATATTTTGTCTCGGTAGGGCCCTGACCTTCCTCGTCACTACCCAACCGAGGTTAGGCTTGGCACTTACTGAGTACTGCTGTGGTGTACTCATGCCCTTCCTGCGCATGTTTTTCATGTGCAGATCATCCAGGTACCTCCACTCAGGCGCACTATCCTTGAGGCGAGGAGATACACGGAGACTTCGAGGTATATCTGTCGCGTCCGCAGACCAGGAGTCTCTATTCTGTTCCAGCTTTAGTATTTAGTTATCCCTTTTTCTCTCAGTTGTTTAGATATTCTGGAGTTAGAGCAGCGTACTATGTTTCTGATAGCTTGTGGTTCCCGTCAGTTTCCGGGTTTTGGGACTTAGTTGTAGACTTCCACATATTTTTGAGTTGTATAGGCCGAGTGGCCTTATATACAGTTGTTATTTCCATATGTTCAGTTTTAATTATTTATTCCGCAAATGTTAATTTGTTATTCCGCACTGTTAGGCTTACCTAGTTGTAGGAACTAGGTGCCATCACGGCATGTTCATGGAGGGTGAACTGGGGTCGTGACAAGTTGGTATCAGAGCTCTAGGTTCATAGGAGTCACGGAACACATGCCGGTTTATTAGAGTCTCGCTGATCGGTATGGAGGCGTTTGTACTTATCTACGAGAGGCTATGTAACCGTTAGGAAAATTTCACTTCATTTGATTCCTGTCGTGCGAGATTTTTGAACATCAATTCTAAACATCCGACTTCTATTCTCTCACAGATGGTGAGGACACGTGCTACTCGAGATGATCAGACACCCGCGCCCCCTACTGCAGCCGTCAGAGGCCGGGAACGGGGCAGAGGCCGAGGACGCGCACGTGATGCAGCCAGGGCACCTGCGCGAGCTGCCGCCGAGGTACCACCAGCAGACCCAGCCGGAGTTCAGGCACCCAACATGCCTACTGCCACTACTACTCCAGCCCTTCAGGAGACTTTGACTCAGTTCCTGAGCATGTTTGGTACGTTGATTCAGGCAGGATTGATTCAGGTTGTACCGACTACTTCACAGATCGGGGGACGGACCCAGACTCCCGCCGCCCCCACTCCAGAGCAGCGAGTTCCCATTGATCAGGTTCTAGGTGTCATGGCGACAAAGCCTGTGGTCCCAGTTCAGCGGGTGGTGAGGACCTCTCGCCAAGTAGGAGACAGGTGGGTCCAGGAGAGGGAGGACAGACGAGGTCAGGAAGGAGAGTATAGAGGAGTGAGTAGACCTCGTATATTGGGGAGGCCCGCTAGTCCTTATTTTGGGGGAAGAGTACGACACGGTAGAGGTTTTGTGGGTCAGCCAGCTCGGTTCGCATCTCAGATTCCACACAGGGTTTCAGGTGTTCAGGGGTCTCGGAGTACCCATACTGCACAGTTTCACCCCCACGTCGGGCGCGAGGTTGCTTTGAGTGTGGTGACACACCCCACATGGTTAGGGACTGCCCCAGACTTGGTAGGGGTGCATCTTCACAGACTTCTCGGCCACAGCGTGCCCCGCAGAGTTCCCAGGCCATGGTTACAGCCCCAGTTGCTACCCTACCTACCCGTGCCGAGGCTATTGTGTCCGATTCTGTCACCACAGGTATTGTCATGGTTTGTTATAGAGGTGTATCGGTTCTATTCGATCTAGGCTCCACTTATTTTTATGTGTCTTCTTATTTTGCTCCACATTTGGGTGTACCTCAGAATTTCCTTGAGTTTCCTTGTTTATGTTTCCACTCCTGTGGGGGATTCTCTTGTTGTGGACCGCGTTTATCGGTCATGTTTGATTACTATTCGTGGTTTTGAGACCAGAGCGCATTTATTGTTACTCAGTAAGGTTGATTTTGATATTATTTTGGGCATGGACTGGTTGTCGCCCCATTTTGCTATTCTTGATTGTCATGCCAAGACCGTGACGCTGGCTATGCCAGGTATGCCGTGCATTTAGCTTATGTGAGAGATGTTAGTGTTGATACCCCTTCTGTTGATTCAGTTCCAGTGGTACGTGATTATCCCGATGTGTTTCCAGCTGATCTTTCGGGCATGCCGCCTGATAGAGACATCGATTTTGGCATTGATCTGTTGTCGGGCACTCAGCCCATTTCCATTCCTCCGTATCGTATGGCTCCTCCTGAGTTGAAGGAATTGAAGGATCAGTTACAGGAATTGCTTGGTAAGGGTTTTATTCGACCTGGTGTTTCACCGTGGGGTACTCCTATTTTGTTCGTGAAGAAGAAGGATGGTTCTATGCGTATGTGTATTGATTACCGCCAGCTGAATAAGGCTACAGTGAAGAACCGTTATCCTTTGCCTCGAATTGATGATCTGTTTGACCAGCTTCAGGGCACACAGGTGTTTCCTAAGATTGACTTGCGCTCAAGTTACCATCAGTTGAAGATTCGGGAGCCCGATATCCTGAAGACTGCCTTAAGGACTCGATATGGCCATTACGAGTTCCTTGTCATGTCATTTGGGTTGACCAATGCCCCAACAGCTTTCATGCATCCGATGCACAGTGTGTTCAGACCATATCTTGACTCGTTCGTGGTTGTTTTTATTGATGATATTCTGGTGTATTTCCGGAGTCGGGAAGATCATGAGCAGCACCTGAGGACCGTGCTACAGATCTTGAGGGAGAAAAAAAAGTTATATGCAAAGTTCTCAAAATGTGAGTTTTGGTTGAGTTCTGTGGCATTCTTAGGCCATGTGATTTCTAGTGAGGGTATTCGGGTGGATCCGAGGAAGGTAGAGGCCGTGCAGAGTTGGCCCAGGCCGTCCTCAGCTACAGAGATTTGTAGTTTCCTTGGCTTGGCGGGTTACTACCGTCGTTTCGTTGAGCGATTTTCATCGATTACTGCCCCTATGACTAGATTAACCCAGAAGGGTGCCCCATTTCAGTGGATAGAGGAGTGTGAGGCGAGCTTTCAGAAGCTCAAGACAGTTTAACTACAGCCCCAATTTTGATGTTGCCTACCGGTTCGGGGTCTTATACTGTCTATTGTGACTTCTCGAGAGTTGGCCTTGGAGCGGTGTTGATGTAGGACGGTAGGGTGATTGCCTACGCGTCCAGACAGTTGAAAATACATGAAAAGAATTACCCTGTCCACGACCTTGAATTAGCTGCCATTGTTCATGCCTTGAAGATCTGGCGTCATTATTTGTACGGCGTGCCTTGTGAGATTTACACTGATCATCGGAGTTTGCAGCATTTACTCAAGCAAAAGGATCTCAATATGCGTCAGAAGAGGTGGTTAGAGTGGCTAAAAGATTATGACATTACTATCCTGTAGCACGTGGGCAAGGCCAATGTGGTGGCGGATGCCTTGAGTCGCCGGGCGGAGAGTTTGGGGAGTTTGGCATATTTACCAGCTTTAGAGAGGCCTATGGCGATGGATGTTCAGGCCTTAGCCAGCCAGTTTGTGAGATTGAATCTTTCGGAGCCCAGTCGGGTTCTAGCTTGTGTGGTTTCCCGGTCCTCCTTATTAGATCGTATTAGGAAGCGGCAGTATGATGACCCTCATTTGTTTGTCCTTCAAGACAAGGTTCAGCGTGGAGATGCCAGAGATTTGACCATTGGGGATGACGGAGTATTGAGGAAGCAGGGCCGGATTTACGTGCCCAATGTGATGGTCTTTGAGAGTTACTTCTATCAGAGGCCCATAGTTTGCGGTATTCCATCCATCCGGGTGCCGCGAAGATGTATCAGGACTTGAGGCAGCACTACTAGTGGAGGCGGATGAAGAAAGATATAGTTGGTTATGTGTCTAGATGCCTCAACTGCCAGCAGGTGAAGTTTGAGCACCAGCGCCCGAGTGGGTTGCTTCAGCAGATAGAGATTCCGGAGTGGAAGTGGGAGCACATCACCGTGGACTTTGTATCGGGACTCCCACGGACCTTAAAGAAGTTTGATGCCATTTGTTCATTGTTGATCGGCTGACCAAATCCACTCATTTCATTCCTGTGTGTACCACTTATTCATCGGAGCGGTTGGCAGAGATTTTCCGTCTGCATGGTATTCCAGTTTCTATTATTTCGGACAGAGGTACCCAGTTTACATCGCGGTTCTGAAGATCCGTGCAGCAGGAGTTAGGCACTCGGGCGGAGTAGAGCACAGCATTTCACCCCCAGACGGACGGACAGTCCGAGCGCACTATTCAGATTCTTGAGGATATGCTCCGTGCTTGTGCGATTGAGTTTGGAGGGTCTTGGGATCATTTCTTGCCACTGGCGGAGTTTGCTTACAACAATAGTTATCAGTCCAGCATTCAGATGGCACCGTATGAGGCTTTATATGGTAGGAGGTGTAGATCTCCGGTGGGTTAGTTTGAGCCGGGTGAGGCCAGACTATTGGGAACAGAGTTGGTTCAGGACGCATTGGAGAAGGTTAAGACGATTCAGGATAGACTCCGTACAGCCCAGTCTAGACAGAAGAGTTACGCGGACAGGAAGGTTCGTGATTTTTCATATATGGTTGGTGAGCGAGTTCTGCTTCGGGTTTCGCCTATGAAAGGCGTCATGAGGTTTGGGAAGAAAGGAAAGTTGAGTCCGAGGTTTATTGGCCCTTTTGAGATCTTGCGGCGAGTTGGGGAGGTTGCCTATGAGCTTGCCTTGCCTCCTAGTTTGGCCGGGGTTCATCCGGTATTTCGTGCTTCGATGATCCGGAGATATCACGGTGATCCGTCCCACGTGTTGGATTTCATATCAGTCCAGTTGGACAAGGATCTATCCTATGTTGAGGAGCCAGTGGCTATATTGGACAGACAGATCAGAAAGTTGAGGTCAAAGAACATTGCTTCAGTGAAGGTTCAGTGGCGGGGTCAGCTGGCCGAGGAGGCGACCTGGGAGACCGAGCGGGATATGCGCAGCCAGTACCCTCATCTTTTCACTACTTCAGGTATGTTCTCTATGCTCGTACGAGGACGAACGAATGTTTAAGTGTAGGAGGATGTAACGACTCGGCCGGTCGTTTTTGGGATTTACGCCCCGATCCCCCATTAACTGCTTCCCCTAAGTTCATTTCTGCTATTTTGGTTTGCCGGGACGTTCGCTGTTGAGTTTTGGAGAGCTTTGGGACACTTAGTCCCTAAATGAGAGCTTAAGTGTTGAAAAGTGGTCCATAGTCGGAACAGTGTAAAGACGACCTCCGAATGGAAATTCGATGCTTCCGTTAGCTCCGTTAGGTGATTTCGGGGTTGGGATTGTGTTCGGAATGAATTTTGGAACTCTGTAGCTCATTTAGGCTTGAAATGCCGAAGTTTGAATTTTATAAGTTTCCGGTCCGATAGTGAGTTTTTGATCCGAGGGTCGGATTGGAATTCCGGAAGTTACAGTAGCTCCGTCATGTCATTTGGGATGTGTGTGCAAAATTTCAGGTCATTTGGGCGTGTTTTGGTTAGGTTTTTGATCGAAAGCGTATTTTGATAAAAGTTAAAGTTCTTAGGCTCAAATCCTTGTTTAACTTGAGTTTCCGGCGTTGTTTTAGGTGGTTTAAGGATTGGTACAAGTTTGAATGACATATTAGGTGGTATTGGTGCTTTTGATTGAGGTCCCGGGGGCCTCAGGATGATTTCGGGTGGTTAACGGAGGAATTTTTGAAGTGTTACAGCAGCTGGTTCTAGCCTTCTGGTATTTTCGCTTTTGCGGCTTGGGAACCGCAGAAGCGGAGCAGCAGAAGCGGCTTTTTCTACCGCAGAAGCGAGTAGGGGCATCCTCCTCAGTAACCGCAGAAGTAGCAGGATTTCCGCAGAAGCGAGCCCGCTTCTGCGAGATGGGAACCGCGGAAGCGGAAGGTCGGATTTTTCAAGAGACCGCAGAAGCGGCTTGGATTCCGGATAAGCGGGACCGCAGAAGCGGTCCCTTGGCCGCAGAAGCGGTAATCCCTGTTCAGAAATAAGAAATTCGAGGGTTGAGTTCAAAAGTTTGAAAATCATTTGAGAGCTCGGGAGAGGGCGATTCTTGGAGGGTTTTGAAGAGAAGATCATTGGGTAACGTTTTCTTAATCCTATTTAGTTGTATTCCATCAATATCTAGTTAAATCCTTCATTAGAGTTCGAATTTAGGATCAAAAATTGGATAATTTGGGGAAAAACTTCTTAGACCTAACTTTTGAGTTTTGAATGAGCATTTGACCTCCGATTTGAAAGATTTTTATATGGTTAGACTCGTGAGAGTACGAGGGTTCTGAAAATGTAAAAATTATTCGATTCCGAGATGTTGGCCTGAAGGGCATTTTGGTCATTTCACCTAATTTCAAGTCGTAGCTTTTAATTAAATAGCAAAACCAGTTGTTTGCGATGTTATTTACAATGTGTAATTGAATTGAATAGATTTGGGTCATTTGGAGTCGGATACTCGTGGAAAAAGTGTGATTTCGAGTTGATTTTGGAGCCGATTCGAGGTAAGTGGCTTTCCTTATGTGGGGGACCTTTCGCCTTAGGATTGTTACTTGATATTTGAGTGCCTTGTACGTGAGGTGACGAGCGCGTACTTGAGTCGATTGATGAAAATCCGGTTTTACGTTAAGTTATTGTAGTATTTAGTCTTCTTTCTTACTTTCGGTCTACGNCTGTTGTATTTATTATTCTGTCAGATTTTTATACTGTTAATTATTATTATTATTATATTTTGTCTCGGTAGGGCCGTGACCTTCCTCGTCACTACCCAACCGAGGTTAGGCTTGGCGCTTACTGAGTACCACTGTGGTGTACTCATGCCCTTCCTGCGCATGTTTTTCATGTGTAGATCATCCAGGTACCTCCACTCAGGCGGACTATCCTTGAGGCGAGGAGATACACG
This sequence comes from Nicotiana attenuata, assembly GCF_001879085.1. NCBI lineage: Eukaryota > Viridiplantae > Streptophyta > Magnoliopsida > Solanales > Solanaceae > Nicotiana > Nicotiana attenuata. The sequence goes on from NW_017671692.1 coordinate 27,404, forward strand.
GAGACTTCGAGGTATATCTGCCGCGTCCGCAGACCAAGAGTCTCTATTCTGTTCCAGCTTTAGTATTTAGTTATCCCTTTTTCTCTCAGTTGTTTAGATATTCTGGAGTTAGAGCAGCGTACTATGTTTCTGTTAGCTTGTGGTTCCCGTGAGTTTTCGGGTTTTGGCATTTAGTTGTAGACTTCCGCATATTTTTGAGTTGTATATGCCGAGTGGCCTTATATACAGTTGTTATTTCCGTATGTTCAGTTTTAATTAATTATTCCGCAAATATTAATTTGTTACTCCGCACTGTTAGGCTTACCTAGTTGTAGGAACTAGGTGTCATCACGACATGTTCATGGAGGGTGAACTGGGGCCGTGACATAGATGTAGATCTCGGACCTATGAATGGGGATATTTCCGAAACTCACACAGAAAAAAGGAAGTGAGTTAGACAAAAAGAAAAGCAACTTGGACAAAAAAAGAAGTGACTTGGACAAAAAGAAACAAAGTGGCTTAGACAAATCTTTTTTGTCGATAACCTCAGACCAATCAATCGAATATTGATTAATACGGAATCGATCGAACACTACTTGAAAACGACTCTTCTGCTCCGAAACGGACTGTTCCAAATGTTCCTGGAAATTCTTGCTCCCATTGGACCATTTGTATCTATATGCATCAGGATCCCGATTCATGGATCTCTCGGTTCGGGAAATAAAAATAAGAGGCTCGAACCATTTCTTCTGACTCTTTTTCAAATTCGATAAATATTGGTTGATCGTATATTTCATTATAGTTCTATGATTCAGAGTATCCTTTCCTATTTGATCCCTTTGAATTC